>NC_054478.1:16531780-16645686 GCF_017639515.1 Carcharodon carcharias | reverse complement strand
GGGTGTGAACATTGCTGGGGGAGGGGAGTATGAACATTGCTGGGGAGGGGGTGTGAACATCGCTGGGGGAGGGGGGTGTGAACATTGCTGGGGGAGGGGGGTGATGAACATTGCTGGGGGAGGGGGTGTGAACATTGCTGGGGGAGGGGGGTGTGAACATTGCTGGGGGAGGGGGAGTGTGAACATTGCTGGGGGAGGGGGGTGTGAACATTGCTGGGGGAGGGGAGTATGAACATTGCTGGGGGAGAGGGGTGTGAACATTGCTGGGGGAGGGGGGAGTATGAACATTGCTGGGGGAGGGGGTGTGAACATCGCTGGGGGAGGGGGTGTGAACATTGCTGGAGGAGGGGGGTATGAACATTGCTGGGGGAGGGGAGTATGAACATTGCTGGGGGGAGGGGGGTGTGAACATTGCTGGGGAGGGGGGTGTGAACATTGCTGGGGAGGGGGGTGTGAACATTGCTGGGGGAGGGGGGTATGAACATTGCTGGGGGAGGGGGTGTGAACATTGCTGGGGGAGGGGGGTGTGAACATTGCTGGGGGAGGGGGGGATGAACATTGCTGGGGGAGGGGGGTGTGAACATTGCTGGGGGGAGGGGGGTGTGAACATTGCTGGAGGAGGGGGGTATGAACATTGCTGGGGGAGGGGGGTGTATGAACATCGCTGGGGGGAGGGGGGTGTGAACATTGCTGGGGGAGGGGGGTGTGAACATTGCTGGGGGAGGGGGGTGTGAACATTGCTGGGGGAGGGGGGTGTGAACATTGCTGGGGGAGGGGGTGTGAACATTGCTGGGGGAGGGGGGTGTGAACATTGCTGGGGGAGGGGGTGTGGTGAACATTGCTGGGGGAGGGGAGTATGAACATTGCTGGGGGAGGGGGGTGTGAACATTGCTGGGGGAGGGGGTGTATGAACATTGCTGGGGGAGGGGGTGTGAACATTGCTGGGGGAGGGGGGTGTGAACATTGCTGGGGGAGGGGGTGTGAACATTGCTGGGGGAGGGGGGTGTGAACATTGCTGGGGGAGGGGGGTGTGAACATTGCTGGGGGAGGGGGGGTGTGAACATTGCTGGGGGAGGGGGGTGTGAACATTGCTGGGGGAGGGGGTGTGAACATTGCTGGGGGGGTGTGAACATTGCTGGGGGAGGGGGTATGCACATCGCTGGGGGAGGGGAGTATGAACATTGCTGGGGGAGGGGGTGTGGTGAACATTGCTGGGGGAGGGGGGTGTGAACATTGCTGGGGGAGGGGGTGTGAACATTGCTGGGGGAGGGGGGTGTGAACATTGCTGGGGGAGGGGGGTGTGAACATTGCTGGGGGAGGGGGGGTGTGAACATTGCTGGGGGAGGGGGGTGTGAACATTGCTGGGGGAGGGGAGTGTGAACATTGCTGGGGGAGGGGGGATGAACATTGCTGGGGGAGGGGGTTGTATGAACATTACTGGGGGAGGGGGTGTGAACATTGCTGGGGGAGGGGGTTGTATGAACATTACTGGGGGAGGGGGTGTGAACATTGCTGGGGGAGGGGGTTGTATGAACATTACTGGGGGAGGGGGTGTGAACATTGCTGGGGGAGGGGGTATGCACATCGCTGGGGGAGGGGGGTGTGAACATTGCTGGGGGATGGGGGGTTGAACATTGCTGGGGGAGGGGGGTGTGAACATTGCTGGGGGAGGGGGGTGTGAACATTGCTGGGGGAGGGGGGTGTGAACATTGCTGGGGGAGGGGGGTGTGAACATTGCTGGGGGAGGGGGGTATGAACATTGCTGGGGGAGGGGGGTATGAACATTGCTGGGGGAGGGGAGTATGAACATTGCTGGGGGAGGGGGTGTGAACATTGCTGGGGGAGGGGGTATGCACATCGCTGGGGGAGGGGGGTGTGAACATTGCTGGGGGATGGGGGGATGAACATTGCTGGGGGAGGGGGGTGTGAACATTGCTGGGGGAGGGGGGTATGAACATTGCTGGGGGAGGGGGGTATGAACATTGCTGGGGGAGGGGGGTGTGAACATCGCTGGGGGAGGGGGTGTGAACATTGCTGGGGGAGGGGGTATGAACATTGCTGGGGGAGGGGAGTATGAACATCGCTGGGGGAGGGGGTATGAACATTGCTGGGGAGGGGGGGATGAACATTGCTGGGGGAGGGGGGTGTGAACATTGCTGGGGGAGGGGAGTATGAACATTGCTGGGGGATGGGGGGATGAACATTGCTGGGGGAGGGGGAGTGTGAACATTGCTGGGGGAGGGGAGTATGAACATTGCTGGGGGAGGGGGGGATGAACATTGCTGGGGGAGGGGGGTGTGAACATTGCTGGGGGAGGGGAGTATGAACATTGCTGGGGGAGGGGGGTGTATGAACATCGCTGGGGGAGGGGAGTATGAACATTGCTGGGGGAGGGGGGTGTGAACATTGTGGGGGAGGGGAGTATGAACATTGCTGGGGGAGGGGGTGTGAACATTGCTGGGGGAGGGGGGTGTATGAACATCGCTGGGGGAGGGGGGTATGAACATTGCTGGGGGAGGGGGGTGTGAACATTGCTGGGGGAGGGGGGTGTGAACATTGCTGGGGGAGGGGAGTATGAACATTGCTGGGGGAGGGGGGTGTGAACATTGCTGGGGGAGGGGGGTGTGAACATTGCTGGGGGAGGGGAGTATGAACATTGCTGGGGGAGGGGGGTGTGAACATTGCTGGGGGAGGGGGGTGTGAACATTGCTGGGGGAGGGGGGGTAGTGAACATTGCTGGGGGAGGGGGGTGTGAACATTGCTGGGGGAGGGGGTGTATGAACATTGCTGGGGGAGGGGGGTGTGAACATTGCTGGGGGAGGGGGTGTGAACATTGCTGGGGGAGGGGGTGTGAACATTGCTGGGGGAGGGGGTGTATGAACATTGCTGGGGGAGGGGGGTATGAACATTGCTGGGGGAGGGGGGTGTGAACATTGCTGGGGGAGGGGGTGTGAACATTGCTGGGGGAGGGGGGTGTGAACATTGCTGGGGGAGGGGGTATGAACATTGCTGGGGGAGGGGGGGTGTGAACATCGCTGGGGGAGGGGGGTGTGAACATTGCTGGGGGAGGGGGGTATGAACATTGCTGGGGGAGGGGGTGTGAACATTGCTGGGGGAGGGGGGTGTGAACATTGCTGGGGGAGGGGGGTGTGAACATTGCTGGGGGAGGGGGGTGTGAACATTGCTGGGGGAGGGGGGTGTGAACATTGCTGGGGGAGGGGAGTATGAACATTGCTGGGGGAGGGGGGTGTGAACATTGCTGGGGGAGGGGGGTGTGAACATTGCTGGGGGAGGGGAGTAGTGAACATTGCTGGGGGAGGGGGAGTATGAACATTGCTGGGGGAGGGGGAGTGTGAACATTGCTGGGGGAGGGGGGTGTGAACATTGCTGGGGGAGGGGGGTGTATGAACATCGCTGGGGGAGGGGGGTGTGAACATTCGCTGGGGGAGGGGGGTGTGAACATTGCTGGGGGAGGGGGGTGTGAACATTGCTGGGGGAGGGGGGTGTGAACATTGCTGGGGGAGGGGGGTATGAACATTGCTGGGGGAGGGGGGTGTATGAACATCGCTGGGGGAGGGGGGTGTGAACATTGCTGGGGGAGGGGGGTGTGAACATTGCTGGGGGAGGGGGGTGTGAACATTGCTGGGGGAGGGGGGTGTGAACATTGCTGGGGGAGGGGGGTGTGAACATTGCTGGGGGAGGGGGTGTGAACATCGCTGGGGGAGGGGGGTGTGAACATTGCTGGGGGAGGGGGGTGTGAACATTGCTGGGGGAGGGGGGTGTGAACATTGCTGGGGGAGGGGGGTGTGAACATTGCTGGGGGAGGGGGGGTATGAACATTGCTGGGGGAGGGGGGTGTGAACATTGCTGGGGGAGGGGGGTATGAACATTGATGGGGAGGTGTGAACATTGCTGGGGAGGTGTGAACATTGCTGGGGGAGGGGGGCGTGAACATTGCTGGGGGAGGGGGTGTATGAACATTGCTGGGGAGGGGTGTTGTGTACATTACTGGGGAGGGGGGTATGAACATCACTGGAGGAGGGGTGTATGAACATTGCTGGGGGAGGGGTCTTATGAACATTGCTGCGGGAGGGGGTGTGGTGAACATTGCTGGGGGAGGGGGTGTGAACATTGCTGGGGAGGTGTGAACATTGCTGGGGAGGGGGGTGTGAACATTGCTGGGGAGGGGGGTATGAACATCGCTGGAGGAGGGGTGTATGAACATTGCTGGGGGAGGGGGCTTATGAACATTGCTGCGGGAGGGGGTGTGGTGAACATTGCTGGGGGAGGGGGGTGTGAACATTGCTGGGGGATGGGGGGGTTATGAACATTGCTGGGGGAGGAGGGGTGCGAACATCGCTGGGGGAGGGGGTCTATGAACATCGCTGGGGGAGGGGGTGTGAACATTGCTGGGGAGGGGGGTGTGGTGAACATTGCTGGGGGAGGGGGGTTATGAACATCGCTGGGGGAGGGGGCTGTGTGAACATCGCTGGGGGGGGGGTGTGGTGAACATTGCTGGGGGAGGGGGGTTATGAACATCGCTGGGGGAGGGGGGTGTGTGAACATCACTGGGGGAGGGGGGTTATGAACATTGCTGGGGTGTGGGGGGGTGAAAGTTGTTGTGGGTTCTGGCATTCTTTGACACTCCAGCTGATTCACTTTGTGTTATGTTGGATTTAAAGCGGCTATGGAAATCTCCAAGTAAATCCATGTAAAAACCAGGGGGATTACAGAGCAAGCAGCCCACGTCTCTGTGGTTCTGATGTGCGAACGTCGGGACTTCCTCAGGGTCCCGAGGTGCATCAGCGACATAATTGGAGTTGGAGACCTCTCCACATGTCGGTAGATTTGGGTCAAGGAGAAGCGTCTGATTGATTGTTGAGGCTTTGGACCCGACAATATCCTGGCTGGAGGCTGTAGAAAACCTGGGCACCAATCAGTGCTAACCAGAGGCTTATGCTCTACTTAGAATCATAGAATAGTGCAGCACAGAGGGAGGCCATTCAGCCCATTGAGTCTGTGCTGGCTCTTTCGAAGAGCAATCCAGTTAGACCATCTCCCCCGGCTCTTTCCCCAAATCACTGCCATTTTTCTCCTTCAACTATTTATCCAATTTCCTTCTGAAAGCTACAATGAATTTATATGCACCATCCTGTCAGGCAATGCATTCCAAACCCTAAACACTAGTTCCATAATAAAGTTTTTCTCGTGTTGCCTCTGGTTCTTTATCCAATCACCTTAAATCTGTGCCCTCTGGTTATCAGCCCTGTAGCCACTGGAAACAGTTTATCTTTATTTACTTTATCTAAACCTTCATTGTTTTGTGTTCCCCGATCAAATCTCCTCTCAACCTCCTCTGCTCCAGGGAGAATGAGCCCAGCTTCTCCAATCTCTCCAAGTTACCAAACTCCCTCATTCCTTGAAGCATTCTAGTCAATCCCTTCTGCACCCTCTCGAAAGCCCTCACACCCTTCCTAAAATGCAGTGCCCACAACTGGACACAATATTCCATCCGGGATGATCAGAGAAAATGGGACATAAACAGGATCAACATTTCGAAAGCTGCCAGCAAATGTAACTCCACAGGTATGTTCACCGTGCAGGCAGTGGGAGGTTGGTTGAGGTGTTGTGCGCTGGTTTGGTGGGAAGTGTCTGCTACAGTGATGAGCTGAGAGGTTGTCTAGTGAGACCAGCAATGAGCATCAAAAATGATCAGGGAGCCTCCTCCTCTGAACTCCATCAACTGCTGACCCTTTATCTCCTTGTTCTGGAAACGCATTGACTGCTGTACCTGACAGGAGCTCACCCCATCCTGTGGCAAAAGGGTTCAGTGAGCGTGTTTACCAATTCACAGAATGTGGGCACGGTTGGCATTGGTGCCCATCCCTAATTGCCCTTGAGAAGGTGGTGAGCTGCCTTCTTGAACCACTGCAATCCCTGTGGATTACAGCTTTTTGAGGTGGATTTTGATAAAACTGAACATCTTGCTGGGCCATTTCAGCTGGAAGTTAAGAGTCAACCCCATTGCTGTGGGTCTGGAGTCACATGGAGGCCAGACTCAGTAAGGAAGGCAGATTTCCCTCCCTAAGGGGCATTAATGAATCAGTTGAACCAATTAGCCCACCCACTTGTCTCTCCAGAGTCATCCAGTTGTGCTGCATTGTGACCCCACAATGATCAATTTCACCTATGTGCAAGCCCAGTGAGTGCAGACAGGCTATTCAACTGTATTTGGCATCACACCCAAGGTAATCCTGCCCTCGTTGAAGACCGCACTTTGCAAACATGGGCCAACATTACACGTTAAAGTCTAAATTTGAATGTCATTGGATCAAGCCCCAGATTCTTGAGCAATGACATTTCCTGTGCAGCACTGAGGGAGTGCTGCAGTGTTGGAGGTGCTGTCTTTCAGATGAGATGTTAAGCCAAGGCCCTCTCTGCCCTCTGGGGCAGATCTCACTGCCACTATTTTGAAGAAGAGCAGGGTGAGTTCTTCCTGGTGTCCTGGGACCAGTATTGGGGCAATGCCTGGAACAATGGAACTCGGCCAGAGTCCATGCACCTTTTGGGGGTCAGCGAGAGGGAATAGAATCCACACATTTCAAATTAAGTTTAGAAACAAGATTGGACGCGAAACGTGTTCTTTTTCTCACAGTCCTTGTCGATCCTTTTTTTGAAAATGTCCGATCAGCTTTGACAGGCATCCAGTCTGGTTGGTGAGGGGCTGCACACGGTTGGAAACTGGCGAATTAATTCAGCATCACCACACGGGGTTTCTGCAAACAGAGCAAGGTTTGGTATCGAAGTGGAGGAGCTGAACTGTTTAAAAATCCCGAAGCTTAAAAACCGACGAAAGAACTTGTAGCGAACTCTTCCAATTGTAGATCACAATTGTAATGGGCCTTTGATCAACTATCCCTTCCTTCAAGAAGCAGGAGGACAGAACAAAAATGAGAAAAGACTCAAGGAAAGATATCATTTCGCAAAGTCCAATTCTCCAGTGTATTAACTCCCCTATCAGGCACCTCACGGTATTATAAATAACCCCAACATCATGACCTCTTTTTCTTCCTTTAGAGATTATACCAAACATTTCTCATTCTGTTCCTTTCTCCCACGTATTTACCTTGCTTCTCCTTAAACACATCGATACTCTTAACCTCGATTACTCATTGTGGTAACAATTTCCACATTCTTACCACTCTCTGGGTGAAGAAGTTTCTCCCGAATTCCCTGTTGGGTTTATTGGTGGGGATTTTTCTGACTGTACATGTGTGGAATTGGGGGGAAAAGTCCCAAAAGAGCAAACTGGACTGTCAGAGCAAACACATCCCAAGGAACACCTGTGTCCCAGAGTATCAGACCCGCAACTGACTGCTCCTCTGCAGTAAGCAAACTGTTCCGGTGTAAACAGAACGGCTCTGAGAGCAAAATTATCATTCAGCTTACCTCAAAACTTGATCAATAAAATGTCCTTGCTCCAACATCATCAAAATCCGTCTCCTTTCAGCGAATAGTAAAAAAAAAATAGTTAAAAATACTGCAAAGACCACTCTCTGCTGGCATGGCATCCAACAAGGTTGAGCTAAACTGAAAGATATGCAACTTTATCAAAAATTAAGTCCCTCCTCTTGGGCAATCCTCTTCCTAAGTAAAATCAGGAGGAAAAATCTGTCTCATTTGAATAACCGAGAGACTGGGGTCCGAAAAAAACTCAGGATTCGGAGAACAGGAACTGAAAAAGGAAATGTCAGTCCATCCGTGAAGGATGTTTACTTGGGGAAAGGCTCTGAAGGGTCCCATGTGTTAGTTATTAGGATTTATTGTATAAGTATCCTCATCAGGAACATTTCCACTTTCTCCTTGTCGCACACCAACAGGGCCGGGCCACCATGTTATGCAGACTCAGGAACTTCAAATTCATCCCATTCACATGTCAATGATCAGGAAACTGTTCACAAGAAGAATCTGGGACAAAATCAATTTTTCAAACTTATCCTTTTTGGATGTGGGCGTCTCTGGCCAGTCCAACATTTGTTGCCCATCCCTAATTGCCCTTGAACTGAGTAGCTTGCTAGGCTACTTCGGAGGGCAGTTCAGAGTCAACCCCCTTGCTGTGGGTCTGGAGTCACACGTAGGCCAGACCAGGTAAGGATGGCAGATTTCATTCCCCTGAAGGACATTAGTGAACCAGATGGGTTTTTAAAAAAGTGATGATAGTTGTCATGGTCACCATTACTGAAACTAGTAATTGAATTTGAACTCTACCAGCTGCAATTTGAACCCATGTCATCAGAGCTTTAGTATAGGCCTCTGAATAACTAGCCTAGTGACATAACCATTACAGCATTATCTCCACCTAACTGGCTGCTGGTTAATTTTGTCCTAATGGCAAATTGTATTTGACGAGCATGAATGGTTTCTTTGCGGAAGTAACAGAGGGTATTGATGAGAGGAGTGCAGCTGATGCGTCTGTGGACTTTCAGAAGGCGTTCAATAAAGTGCCACATAATAGACTGTTCAGTAAGATTGAAGCCCATGGGATTAAAGGGATAGTGACAGTGATGGTTACAAAACTGACTGAGACAGGAAGCAGACAGGGGTGGTCAATAGTTGTTTTTCAGACCGGAGGGCAGTTTATGGTGTTTTTTTCAGTCATTCACAGGATGTGGGTGTCGCTGGCTGGTCCAGCATTTATTGCCCATCCCTCGTTGCCCTTGAGCAGGTGGTGGGTGAGCTGCCTTCTTGAACTGCTGCAGTCCATGTGGTGTAGGTAACAGCACCCACAGTGCTGTTAGGGAGGGAGTTCCAGGATTTTGACCCAGGGCTTTGTATTAGAGCCACCTCTCTTTACCATGTATATTAATACCCAGACTTGGGTATATAGATCGTAATTTTGAAGTTTGCGGATTTTTTCTTGTCTATGGACACTCTGTTTTGAACAGGAAGCTGCAGCTCCTGGATTAAGATCTCCCACCTTCAGGAAACAGTCGGAGCTCAATTAATGAGAAAGTGAAAGATCTTGCATTTCTATAGCCTCTTTCACAACCTTAGACTTTCTCCCAAACCACCTGACAGCCGCTGAGGCATTTTTTGAAGTGAAGTCAATGTTGTAAGCAAAGTGGTGGCAAATTTATGCACAGCAAGATCCCATAGCCAGCAATGCGCAATAACAACCAGATAACCTGCTCAAGGGATAAATATTATCCAGGATACAAGGTGAGAGCTCCACTTCTCTTCTTTGAGATACGAGCTGAGGGATTATTTACGTCTCTCTGAGAGAGCAGACGTGACTTTGTTTTAAAGTCTCAGCCAATCGACTGAGAGATGGGAGAGCGTGGGTAAGGGGAACAGGTAGACCCAGGATGCAAAGGCCATGAGCTGAGTAAGGAAGTACTGACTCAGCTGCCTATCTGTGAAGAAAAGCATCATTGGGGAAAGTGCCTGAAGGACACCATGGGTTATGTATTGCCGCTCATTGCATAACTCTCCCCGGTGGAAAATCCTCTTTGTTACACAACAACAGGGGGCTGGTCAACCTCTTACCATCAATCAATTGCTCCAAATGAATTCCAGTCACACATGAGATTACTCAGTCCAACAGCTTCTTAGTGGCCAGGAGAGTTGTGTACATCTGTAAAGAGAGGCATGTTGCTGAAGCTTTTTATCTTGCATTCATCAGGACAAATGCAAAAATACCAAATTTCAAACAATCACAGCAATTTACACTACAGGAGAAAAGGATGCTGGTTGGTTGGCAGGTAAACTCTGATTGGCTGAGGCATCGCCATGGAGAAAGAAATGGGGAAATGATAAAAAAGGTGCAAGGCTTGAACATGGAGAGGAATTGGAGCTGACAGGACTGTAGAGTTTTGATCTGTTGCTTCCACTGTTTGGCATTTACATAGCTCTGCGCTGTAGCCTCACCAGGTCTGTTATTGTTAGGTATGTCTGGTGCTGCTCCTGGCATGCCCTCTTACACTCTTCGTTGAGCCAGGGTTGATCCCCTGGCTTGATGGTAATGGTAGAGTGGGGGATATGCTGGGCCATGAGGTTACAGATTGTGTTTGAGTACAATTCTGCTGCTGCTGATGGCCCACAGTGACTCATGGATACCCAGTTTTGAGCTGCTGGACCTGTTCTGAATCTATCCTATTTAGCACGGTGGTAATGCCACACATGATAGATGGTACCCTCAATGTGAAGATGGGACTTTGTGGTAGACATTGTTACCAATTCCATCATCGATGGATGCACCTGCAGCAGGTAGATGATGAGGGCAAAGTCAAGAATGTTTTTCCCTCATTTTGGTTCCCTCATCAACTACAGCAAGACCAGATATATCCTTCACGTCAGTTGCCGAGTAACTGAGCCACTGTTGGTGATGGAGTTTTGAAGTCCTCCATCCAGAGTACATTCAGTGCCCTTGCCACCCTCAATGCTTCTTCCACGTGGTGTTCAACATGGAGAAGCACAGATTCATCAGCTGAAGTTGGGTGTGGGGAGGTGGTACATGGTAATCAGCAGGAGGTTTCCTTGTCCATGTTTAACCTGATGCAATGAAACTTCATGGGGTCTGGAGTCAATGTTGAGGGCTCCCAGGCCAACTCTCTCCTGCCTATATACCACTGTACCACTGCTGCCTGTGGTGGGGTTGCCCTGCCAGTTGGACAGATCAGATATGGGAAAGAAAGCTGATCTCAGGATTGAATGATATACCAACAATTCACATTTTTGTTCATCCATGGTACGTGGGTGTCGCTGGCTGGGCCAGCATTTACTGCCCATCCCTAATTGCCCTTGAGAAAGTGGGGGTGAGCTGCCTTCTTGAACCGCTGCAGTCCATGTGGTGTAGGTACACCCACAGTGCTGTTAGGGAGGGAGTTCCAGGATTTTGACCCAGCGACAGTGAAGGAACAGTGATATATTTCCAAGTCAGGATGGTGAGTGACTTGGAGGGGAACATCCAGGTGGTGGTGTTCCCACCTATCTGCTGCTCTTGTCCTTCTAGATGGTAGTGGTCGTGGGTTTGGAAGGTGCTGTCAAATGCTAGCCTCAGTAATGCTGACTATGAGACTGCCAGTGTGTTGTTTAAAACCCCATCTGGTTCATTAATGTCCTTTAGGGAAGGAAATCTGCTGTCCTTACCTGGTCTGGTCTACACGTGACTCCAGACCCACAGCAACGTGGTTGACTCTTAACTACCCTCTGAAATAACCTCGCAAACCACTCAGTTCAAGGGCAATTAGGGATGGGCAACAAATGTTGATCAGCAGTGCCCACATTCTGCTAATGAATGAAACAGAATCAATGCCCCCTGAAATTTGAGCCCATGGGGCAGGGTTCTCCCAACCCTGGGGCTTGAGGTAGGAGGGAGCTGGGAAAACAATGGGGAGCTGTATCGGGATGGGAACAGATGCAGTCGGTTCCCCACCAATCGTAAGATTCCCCTGCTCCACTGGCAGAACACTTTCCCACTGCCACATGCAAAGCCTCCCAGCTTCATGGTGGCGGGTTCCTAGTGGCTGTCTGGGGGGTGGGGGGTGGCATTGGAGCCTGAGGGGGTTGGGTGGGCAGGGAAGGTTGCCTTGTGGCCCCTGTGGGCCGTGCGCAGATGCCTCTGCTTTTTCATTTCACACTGAGTCTGCCGCCATTGCTAAGGAGTCTCCGAGCTGTCTCAGCAGCATCCACCTCTCTCTGGTGGGACTGCTGAGACACTAGAGACCATAAGACCATAAGACATAGGAGCAGAAATTAGGCCATTCGGTCCATCGAGTCTGCTCTGCCATTCAATCATGGCTGGTAAATTTCTCAACCCCATTCTCCCGCCTTCTCCCCGTAACCTTTGATCCCCTTATCAATCAAGAACCTATCAATCTACACTAGAGCTGCCGGTCCTCTGATTGGGCAGCAGCTACCCCTTCCTGCCATCCTTAATTGGACAGCGAGTGTGGAGGCAGCCAATTAGAAGGTTTTCTCTGGGAATATTCTCGTGCTGGTGTCACTCCCGGCAGTTACAGGCACAGGACTCCCACTTGTCCCGATATCGGGGCCCCATCTACAAGACACACTGCTGGACTTCACCAAGGTTCTCCTATACAGTCCTTTTCTTAAATTTCAGCTCAGAAAGTATATTGGGCTTCTAAGCATCAGAATTAAACACCAGACACCTGGTACAAAAGTCAGATGCTGTAAGAATGTAGCTAGAAAAAGCAACTTTAAAAAAAATTACTATTTTTAGGTTAAAAGTTTAAAATCACTGTATGAAAATACAGAAGCAAGTGAAATTAATTAGGATCAACATTAGAACAAAGCACTGACCAGATATCTGCTCACAGTGTTATATATATTAAGATCATCTTCAATAAAGAAATAACAAGTGAATTATAAGGGATAACTAAAAGGGAGGAGCTTAATGAAGGAGGCAGTACCCATAGCTGCTGGAGATGATGTAATGTGGTGTAGAAGGGTCTAAGGATGCAGCATTTCCCCTCGAAAATCAGAAGGGTTGTAGAGGGGTTTAAGAAGCATTGGGAATTGTCCAAGACTTCTCAGGTCATCGAAGAACTGGAGATTTTGAAACAGGCAGTGTTTTGTGTCCTGCTGTTCAGGCTACTCGGAGATTGAAGGTGATACGTTGTTTGAACTTTTTGATGGATATCTATAAAAGATTTTTAGGTTTGGAACATTATATTTTGAAGTCTTTTTCGCTGGAGTCTGTATTAGAGTCAAGACTGTTTTCTATCTTTCTATGGTCTTTAATATTGCAATGTACTTATCCACTTTTGAGTCTACTGCATGTTAAACAGTTCTTCAATAAATTTGTAAATAATTTAGTAAAACATAACATCTCACATGGCTTTCTGTATGTAGCTTGAGAACTCAACCTCTCCATATCCCCTAAAGCGGGGAAATACAATTTTTTGAAGAGAGACGCCTGGGTCCTTATAATATCCGGATAATTATAGCTTCACAGACAATTATTTTAAAGGTTATTGATAGTTGTCTTCCTTGTGGGGATAGTGGTTCACTTGCTCATACCCAAAGACAAGTGTCTGTGGGAAGTGGTTATTTGGAACTCTAGTGAGGGTGGTTTTTGAGGGAGAGCCCCAAAGGCAGTAAGGTGAAAATCTACTTCAGAATGGCAACCCATAATGGCCCTTTAAGCTGCAACAGAAACATCCCCTTTTGCTTTTTATGTCTGGAATGCCTTTTTTTTAATATTCACTCATGGGATGTGGGCATTGCTAGATAGGGCAGCATTTAAATTGCCCAAACCTAATTGCCCTTGTTCAGAAGGCATTTCTAAGAATCAACCTCATTGCTGAGGGTCTGCAGTCACATTGTAGGCCAGACCAGGCAAGGAGGGCAGATTTCCCTCCCATTAGCGAACCAGATGGGTTTTTACGACAATGGGCAATGTTTTCGTGGTCATCATCAGATGTTTAATTCCAGGTTCATCTTTAATAATTGAATTCAAATGTCACCACCTGCTCCATGGTGGAATTTGAACTCTGGGTCCCCGGGGAGGAGGGGTGAGGGGGGGGTGGTTGAGGTGGGGGGCGGTGAGGGGGGGTGGGGGGGCTACACTGGGCCTCTGGGTTATTAGCCCAGTGACAATGACATTTTGCCATCACGTCCCCCTAGCTTACACCGGTACTAAGACCCAAATTTAAGTTTCTAGAGATGGTAGACTCTTGATGAAGGCCTGTGGAGCTTAAGCCCAGAACTTCCCCAAGTTCATATTGGGGTTTGGAAATTTCTTTAAAGTTCACTTTAAACCGTGGCTGTGATTGGGCCCTGATGCAGGGGCTCAGCCTGTCATGATAGGCTTTGTCTTTTCATTGGGTGACCCCTCTGTGTGCTTCAGTGGAGTGAAATAATGTTACTCCCCCTCACCCCATCAGGTGGCTGTTTTTGAAACAGAAAGTTTTGATGCTCGGACCCATGGTACTACAGTCATTGATCCCCAAGGGAGGAGGGATCCAGCAGGTTCTCTGGGACGTTCAGGATGATACCCCTGATCCACGGAATTCCTTAATGATTGGACGCACACCCACACAATTGGGCGTTTTAATAGCTGGCGCTGGTCAGGGAAGGGCGTATTCATGACAGAGTTGCACTTGCCTCGGTGACCCATACACCCGTGGTGGTCATGGGTTTCAGATTAGGTGAGTCTGTGGGACCTCAGGGAAGATTATAGACAGTTACTGTACCACTGAACTTCACGCAGGATGTTTTGGCTATGCCCTTTACGACTGTTAGTTCTGTGGCTGCAGCATCTCTCTGTCAGCTGCAGGCAGCTCATGTTACACCCCCGGACTGTGTGAATATCAACTCTCTGTGTTCTGCTGAAGAGTCATTCGGACTCGAAGCATCAGCTGCGTTCCTCTCCGCAGATGCTGTCAAACCTGCTGAGTTTCTCCAGGTATTTTTGTTTTAGTTCTGTGTGACATACTGGACACACAAACTAGGTCAAAGATATCTTGGTAAGTTAGAAACTTCTTGTGTGGGCTGGGGTCCCATACATTTCAGACAACTCCTTCAAATTATACTGAGTACAGATATGGTTCCCCTACTCAACTGGTGCAATAATCAGGTTCCAATTTATGCCCGTGTCCTGACAGCAACTCAGGGTGGCATCGATCAGGGAGATCCTTCGCCGTCCAGTCAGATCTAGTGGATTTAAAAGCCGCCCACCAGTTAGGCAGGATTCTTACAGATAATAACTAGAAAACTGCTCATGGTTGTTTAGCCGACCAGCATCACAATTCTGCTCTCAGGTTTGTGTGTGAGAGCACCCTGGGTGCTTATCCTGATGACCAACAAAGACTGGGTAATGTCGAACGCATAGATAAAAATAAAAAACCGCAGAGGCTGGAAATACAAAACAAAAACAGAAATACCTGGAAAAACTCAGCAGGTCTGGCAGCATCGGTGGAGAAGAGCACGGTTGACGTTTCGAGGTTTCGAGTCCTCATGACAAGGTGTTTACTAAAATCCGCTTTCACAGCTATATTTCCTTTCTCAGTGACAGTCTCCGTCTCCGGCTTCTTATTTCACCCCACCCCCCTAGAGCCATCTGTACCTTGCGTGTCCTGCTATCCGCTCTTAATTAGCACATTCTTTTAGATAATATCACCACCTTCAACACTTCTTTGTCCTTTTGTCTGTGACATCTTTTGGTTATCTCCTTCTATCACTGCTTGCTTGTCCCAACAACCACCTCCCCCTTCTCTCCCCACCCCCCCCCCCCCCCCCCCCCGCCCCCCCCCCCCCCCCCCCCCCCCCCCCCCCCCCCCCCCCCCCCCCCCCCCCCCCCCCCCCACCCCCTCTTAAACCAGCTTAGATTTCACCCCTCTCCTATTTTTACTTAGTTCTGTTGAAGGGTCATGAGGACGTGAAACATCAACTTTGCTCTTCTCCGCCGATGCTGCCAGACCTGCTGAGTTTTTCCAGGTATTTCTGTTTTTGTAATGTCGAATGCATTATCTGCTATAATCATAGTCTGGCAGACTCGCCCCATGTTAAACGTGTAGCCAGACCAGAACCCACAGGCAGGGGCGTGCTGCGCAGAAACAGGACCAACCCCAGCCCCAGTCTCCTGCCCGCCCTAGTCAATCGCATGCCCATACCTCCACACCCACGAAGGGTAGTCTGGTCAGTCTGTGCTCCCGCCTCGTTGGGAGTACGAGCGGCATCCCCCCCCTGAAAGATGGGGCCAGTAAAGGGCTTTGCCTCCTAGTGGTATCAGGGGACACAGTAGGCCTTATGGGGAGGATTTTCACGCTGGTGGTGATTCTAAAAGAGCTCTGGGAGGTTTCAGGTCTGACAGGCAGGGGCCTGAAGAATTCTCCCCCTGGTGGGTGACTATCATGAGTACAAGCCTTCTGCTAGGCCAGCAAAGGGCTCAGGAAAGGATGGTGCTCCTAAAAAGGAGCCTCGCCCCTCGGTTAAAGTGAGCAGGGCTCAGGAAAGAGCTGACAGTCAGGACTTTGACAAGCACAACTCTCAGGATTGATGGTCTGTCACTCAGTCAGGGGTCTTTGAATTCCCCTACGGCCTGGCCACTCTACCCACTACAGAGCTAATAAAAGTTCTGTTTGATGCAGGAGCTGGTCACACGCTGATAGATGAGACCCATGTGGGAAGATTTGGGGAGCACGATTTATCCATTGTCATTAGGGGCGTTTACACAATCTAAACTGCAACTGGTTGACTTTTATCATGCTCCCGTTACTGTTCATAGCATCACCACTGGCTTACAGTTAGGGAAAGCTAGATTATGGGACAGCCTGATATCAAACATTTTCTTAAGACTTGATCCAGGCCTGCGGAAGCATCCAGAGTCCAGGATGACAGACAGAAACATATTCAGGCACAGCTAGACTGCACCTGTCTCAAAGCGGGAATATAAGCATCTCCCAGAGCAGCACCTTAACAAATACTACCCTTACATACAAACATGAATTAGGAGCAGGAGTAGACCACTTAGTGCTTCAAGCCTGCTCCATCATTCAATAAGATCACGGCTGATCTGATTGTAATCTCAACCCCACATTCCTGTCTACCCCCAAAAAACTTTCACCCCCTTGTTAATCATGAATCTATCTAGCTCTGCCTTAAAAATATTCAATGACTCTTCTTCCACCGCCTTTTGAGAAAGAGAGTTCCAAAGATTCTCAATCCTCTGAGAGAAAAAAATTCTCCTCATCTCTGTTTTAAATGGTCGACCCCTTATTTTTAAACAGTGACCCCTGGTTCTAGATTCTCCCACAAGAGGAAACATCCTCTCCACATCCACCCTGTCAAGACCCCTCAGGACCTGAAAGGTTTCAATCAAGTTGCCTTTTACTCTTCTAAACTCCAGCGGATACAAGCCTAACCTGTCCAGCCTTTCCTCATAAGACAACCTGTCCATTCCTGGTATCAGTCTAGTAACCCTTCCCTGAACTGCTTCCAGCACAGTTACATTTTTCTTAAATAAAGTGACCAGTACTGTACACAATACTCCAGATGTGGTCTCACCAGTGTCCTGTACAACTGAAGCATAACCTCCCTACTTTTGTATTCAACTCCCCTGACAATAAATGATAACATTCTATTAACTTTCCTAATTACTTATTGTACCCGCATACTAGCCTTTTGTGATTCATGCACTAGGACACCCAGATCCCTCTAAATCTCAGAGTTCAGCAATCTCTCACCATTTAGGTAATATGCTTCATATTTATTCTTCCTGCCAAAATGGACAATTTCACATTTGCCCACATTAAACTCCATTTGCCAGGTCTTTGCCCACTCACCTCACCTTTCTCTGTCAGTTTGTAGTCTCCTTATGTCTTCTTCACCTTTTGCTTTTCAATTTTACTTTGTGTCATCAGCAAATTTAGAAACCATACCATCTGTCCCTTCATCCAAGTCATTTATATAAATTGTAAAAAGTTGAGGTCCCAGCATTGACCCCTGTGGCACTCCACTCATTACACCCTGCCAACCTGAAAAAGACTCATTTATGCCAACTCTCTGTTTCCTGTTAGCCAGCCAATCTTCTATCCATGCCAATGTGTTACTCCCTAAACATTTTATTTTCTGCAATAACCTTTGATGTGGCACCTTATCAAATGCCTTCTGGAAATCTAATTACGGTACATCCACCGGTTCCCCCTTATCCACAGCACATCTTCAAAGAACTCCAATAAATTTGTTAAACACGATTTCCCGTTCTCAAAACTACATTAACTCTGCCTGATTGCCTTGAATTTTTCTAAGTGCCCTGCTATAACATCTTTAATAATAGCTTCTAACATTTCCCTATAGTTTCCTGTTTTCTGTACCCCTCCCTTTTTGAATAATGGACCCTAGGATGAAGTCCATTTGGCCCTGGGGAGTTGTCAGCCCATAGCCTCAACAATTTGCTCAGTGCTACTTCCCTGATGATTGTAATTTTGCTGAGTTCCTCCCTCCCTTCCATTTCCTGATTTACAGCTACTTTTGGGGTGTTACTTGTATCCTCTCTAGTGAAGACTGAAGCAAACCAGCTGTTCAATTCATCTGCCATCTCCTTATTTTCCATTGTTAATTCCCCAGACTCACTTTCTATAGGAGAAATGCTCACTTTGTTAACTCTTTTCTTATTTAAAAATCTATAGAAACTCTTACTATCACCTTTTTATTTCTAGCTACCTTTCTCTCATACTCTATTTTTCCCTCCTTATTAATCTTTTAGACAATCTTTGCTGTTTTTTATATTCTGTCCAGTCTCCTGACCTGCCACCCTTCTTTGCGCCATTATATGCTTTGTCTTTAAGTTAGATACTACCTTTAACTTTTTAAATTAACCACAGATCGTGGGTCCTCCCCTTGGAATTTTTCTTTCTCTTTGGAATGTATCAATTCTGTGTATCTGAAATATCTCTTTAAAAGTCTATCACTGCATTTCTATGGACCTATCCCTTAACCTCATTTGCCCGTTCACTCTCGCTGGTTCCGCCTTCATGCCCTCATAATCGCCCTTATTTAAGTTTAAATACTAGTTCTGGACCACCTCTGAGTGAGGAAGTTTCTCCTCATCTCAGTCCTAAATGGCCTAACCCATGACCTGAGACTGTGACCCCTTATTCTAGACCCCCAGCCAGAGGGAACATCATCCCTTCATCCAGTCTGTCCAGCCCTGCCAGAATTTTATATGTATCAATGAGATCCCCTCTCATTCTTCTAAACTCCAGTGAATACAGGCCTAGTCAACTCAATCTCTCCTCATAAGACAAGCCTACCATCCCAGGATCACTCTGGTGAACCTGCTCTCCCTCTATGGCAAGTATATCCTCTCTTAGGTAAGGAGACCAAAACTGCACACAATACTCCAGGTGTGGTCTCACCAAGGCCTGTACAGCTGCAGTAAGACATCCTTGCTCCTGTACTCAAGTCCTCTCACAATGAAGGCCAGCAAACCATTTGCCTTCTTAACCGCTTTCTGCAAGGCGGATACTCAGGTTCTTTTCTCTGCTCACGTCATTAACCTTTTAAAAGACATGCCTGGTGTTAACTCTTAAATGGGTGACACCTACTTTCCTCCCATTGATCTGCAGGATCGTTTCAATGCAGTTGACGTGGTTTCATGGAGGAGGTTGATTTTCTAGGCCTCCGTTTTACTGAGAATGGTCGAGGGTTAGCCCATTCCTATAAGGAAAATCTAGCTACAATTCAGTACCCTAAGACTTTGAAAAATCAGCAAGCCAGTTTGGGGCCTCTGAATTTTGTTACGTCTTTTTCACTGACCTTGGTCGAGCTCTCAGTACCTCTGCACGCTAGAGTGGGTGAATCAGCAAAGGCCCGCTTACTTTATCCCCAGATGGTTTCTTGAAATTGCAACAATTGTGCCGTGATGTACAAAAAGCCATCGACCTGGGGCGAAGAGACTCGCAGGCCCCACTCATACCCATATCCAGACTTCACATAAGGTAGCAGTGGCTGTTTTTTACAATGAGAGTCACGTAGCTCCTGCTCAGTTTCATTCTTATCGTTTCTCCAATGTTGAGAGGTGATACAGTAAAAAAGAAAGGACTATGATAGTACAGTGCATTATTAGGCGTGAACTCCTTCAAGGGGCAGACCCCAAAGCTATTTGTACTGAAATATCAGATTTGTGATTGTCTTTGCAAATGGCGCCTGATGAGAAAAGGACCCCCTCAAATCCGACACGATAAATTGGGCTTCATTCCTGAATGATCCAACACTTATTTTTAAATTTTTAACCTCAGGCGTGGGCTTGGAACACCTACCTGTTTACGAGGGAAGATGATGTGGAGGAGGAACTGAACGAGTGCCTTTGAGACCACCCACACAGTACCATCAGGTTACTCACTGCCATGGGTCATTGATGGTGGCTAAACAAGGGACATCCCAGCAATCCTCAGCTGGGATGGGGGTAGTAATAGGAACCTTCCGGGACTCTTCTTCCTTTTACCTGGAGGAGTTAGTATCCAAGCCCCTTGGTCAGCAGACAGTGCAGTGAAGCAGCAGCAGCGCCGTATGCTCTAGAACAGGCAAGCCCCTGTTCAGCCCATTTTAATCTGTACAGAGAGTGACTATTGTAAATGGGGCTGTGACCATGACTTGGTGTTCTGAGGACAGACAGCCTTTACCAATCATAAGGGTTAAACCTATAACATGTAAGTCGCTATGGGGAGACACTCTCTGTCTACGGACAGAAGAACATTATTGTCAGGTAATCCATGTACCCAGGAATATCACTGGTTCGGTGCACTCTGAATATCCTAATTTAGGAGAGTAAGAGACGACTTGATTGAAACCTTTAAGATCCTGAGGGGTCTTGACAGGGTGGATGTGGAGAGGATGTTTCCTCTTGTGGGAGAATCTAGAACCAGGGGTCACTGTTTAAATATAAGGGGTCACCCATTTAAGACAGAGATGAGGAGAACTTTTTTCTCTGAGTGTTGTGAGTTTTTGGAACCCTCTTCCTCCAAAGGTGGTTGAGGCAGAGTCCTTCAATATCTTTAAGACCGAGGTGGGTAGATTCTTGGTAAGCAAGTGGGCGAAAGTTTATTGGGGGTAGGCAAGAATGTGCAATTGAGGTTAAAATCAGATCAGCCACGAACAGGCTCGAGGGGCTGAGTGGCCTACTCCTGCTCCTAATTCGTATGTTCATATGTTCATAAGTTGACCAAGGGTGTCTGGGAAGTACCCTCAAGTCACAAACAAGAACAACGTGTAAAAGAAGCTCACGAGGGTCTAGGTCAGGCACATTCTGGTGCCTGTACAATGTTTGCAAATTGACTTCTTTATATTGATGGCCAGGCATGCTCAGTGCCTGTAAAACCTACGCGGCAAATTGTGAGCCATCCAATCTAACTAATAAATCATCAACTATAACCTGCCACCATTGGCTCCTGTGAAGCCTAAAAAATCAATGCAGACATTTTTTGTTGATTGCATTGGACCACTCCCCCTCCATCAGGGTAGAAACACATCCATGTCTGTGTAGATGGCTGCACTACCTTCTGTTGTCTGGTCCCCATGAAATCTGTTTTGGAAACCGCTCTTGTCAATGCTATTACTGACCATTTTACAGTGGCTGGTGCACCCAAGACCCTACACCCCAATCCAGAGTCTTCAGGGGCTTCTGTGGGCAAAGGGGGGATTGGGTCAGAGCACAGCACATCATCCACAGCCAAAAACCAGGAAGCAAAAACATCATTGACCAAACTTGAGAAACAGAGGGAAAAAGTGGAGTACCATCATTCTAGAGCTACAGCTATCACTTAATAATGTGCCCACAGCCACATCTGGAACTGTGTTTCCCAGAACGCTGTATTATCTGGTGTATGGTGTTGACGTATACACGTCACTTACTCAATGGTTCTTTTATTTTTCTTGTTCGTTCATGGTATGTGGGCATCGCTGGCTAGGCCAGCATTTATTGCCCATCCCTATTTTCCCTTGAGAAGCTGGTGGTGAGCTGCCTTCTTGAACCGCTGCAGTCCATGTGGTGTAGGTACACCCACAGTGCTGTTAGGGAGGGAGTTCCAGGATTTTGACCCAGCGACAGTGAAGGAACGGTGATATATTTCCAAGTCAGGATGGTGAGTGGCTTGGAGGGGAACTTCTAGGTGGCGGTGTTCCCATGTGTCTGCTGCCCTTGTCCTTCTAAATGGTAGTGGTCATGGGTTTGGAAGGTACTGTCTAAGGAGCCTTGGTGAATTCCTGCAGTGCATCTTGTAGATGGTACACACTGTTGCTACTGTGCATCGGCGGCAGAGGGAGTGAATGTTTGTGGATGTGGTGTCAATCAAGCGGGCTGCTTTGTCCTGGATGGTGTCAACCTTCTTGATTGTTGAGGGAGCTGCACCCATCCAGGCAAGTGGGGAGTATTCCATCACACTCCTGACTTGTGCCTTGTAGATGGTGGACAGGCTTTGGGGAGTCAGGAGGTGAGCTACTCGCTGCAGAATTCCCAGCCTCTGACCTGCTCTTGTAGCCACAGTATTTATATGACTAGTCCAGTTCAGTTTCTGGTCAATGGTAACCCCCAGGATGTGGATAGTGGGGGATTTAGTGTTGGTAATGCCATTGAACATCAGGGGGCAATGGTTGGATTCTCTCTTGTTGGAGATGGTCACTGCCTGGCACTTGTGTGGCATGAGTGTTACTTGCCACTTGTCAGCCCCAAGCCCCGATATTGTCCAGGGCCAGAGGTTTGTGTTGATCAGGCTGGTGTGCATCTGGCCTGAACACTTGTGTAAGATGACGTGGGCCTGCGTCCCGACAGCATTGCACATCTGGGCCCACGGCATTCGGAGCCAAGCCTGCCGACAATTAAAGGGCCAATTAAGGCCATTAAAAACCATATTTTTATGTTTATGTTGCCCATGCGAATTCACAGCCGTTGCATGGGCAAAACAGGCTTGTTTTTAATGAAACCTCATCCAAGGAAGTGCTGAAATATCCGGCGTGAAATATAATGAGAAAAGATATCTGGGGACGAATGGTTTTTGAGCTCTGCTCTCAGGGGCCTGAATGTGATCTGATCCATTGGTTGTGGGATCGCTTAGCTCTGTCCATCACTTGCTGCTTATGCTGTCTGGCATAAGTGGTCCTGTTTTATAGCTTCTATAGTTTTTATAGCTTTTATAACTAGGTTGACACCTCATTTTTAGGAATGCCTGGTGCTGCTTGAATGTGTTGCACAGACACAGTTTGCTGCACTTTCCTCTTCTCATTTAATCTGTCCAGCTGTGCAGCAGCTGTCTGCCTTCAGAGAGCTTGCTAGAAGCGCCCATCCGCACTCTCACTTTTATAGGCTCCCGCCCTCTTCCCGCCCTCCTCGGCAGGGCTGAGCCTTTCTCAGCGCGTGTCACACGCTGGCTGCCCATTAATTGGCCAATCAGCGTGAAATAGTGTTTGGGGGCTGATCGCAGGATGAAGTGCATTTCCATCCACTTCCGGGCCCAAGCATAAACTTCAGACCCAGGTCTTGCTGCATTTGGACATGGGCTGCTTCAGTATCTGAGGAGTCACGAACGATGCTGAACATTGTGCAATCATCAGCAAACATCCCCACTTCTGACCTTATGATGGAAGGAAGGTCATTGATGAATCAGCTGAAGATGGTTGGGTCAAGGACACTACCCTGAGGAACTCCTACAGTGATGTCCTGGAGCTGAGATGACTGACCTCCAACAACCACAACAATCTTCCTTTGTGCTAGTTATGACTCCAACCAGCAGAGAGTTTTCCCCCTGATTTCCATTGACTCCAGTTTTGCTAGGGCTCCTTGATGCCACACTCAGTCAAATGCTGCCTTGATGTCAAGAGCAGCCACTCTCACCTCACCTCAGGAGTTCAGTTCTTTAGTCCATGTTTGAACCAAGGTTGTAATGAGGTCAGGAGCTGAGTGACCCTGGCAGAACCCAAACTGGGCATCAGTGAGCAGGTTATTGCTAAGCAAGTGTCGCTTAATAGCACTGTTGATGACCCCTTCCATCACTTTACTGATGATCAAGAGTAGATTGATAGTGCGATAACTGGCCGGGTTAGATTTGTCCTGCTTTTTGTGTACAAGACATACCTGGGAAATTTTCCACATAGCCGGGTAGATGTCAGTGTTGTAGCTGTACTGGAACAGCTTGGCTAGGGGTGCAACAACTTCTGGAGCACAAGTGTTCAGTATTATTGCCGGAATATTGTCAGGGCCCAATGGAAACTGGAAGAACAGCACCTCATCTTCCGACTAGGCACATTACAGCCTTCCGGACTGAATATTGAGTTCAACAATTTTAGATCATGAGCTCTCTCCTCCATCCCTGCCCCCTTTCCAATCCCCCCTTTTTTCCAATAATTTATATAGATTTTTCTTTTCCCACCTATTTCCATTATTTTTAAATGTATTTCCATCCATTGTTTTATCTCTACCTTTTAGCCTATTTCGATCCTTTCCCCACACCCCACCCCCACTAGGGCTATCTGTACCTTGCTCGTCCTGCTTTTTACCCTTAATGTCACCTATTAGCACATTTCTTAGCTAATATCACCACCTTCAACACCTCTCTGTCCTTTTGTCTATGACATCTTTTGGAAATCTCCACCTATCACTGGCCCTCTATCCAGCTCTACCTGTCCCCCCCCACCTCTTAAACCAGCTTATATTTCACCTCTCTTCTACTTTTCCTTAGTTCTGTTGAAGAGTCATACAGACTCGAAACGTTAACTGTGTTCCTCTCTGCAGATGCTGTCAGACCTGCTAAGTTTTTCCAGGTATTTTTATTTTTATTTTTGTTTTGGATTTCCAGCATCTGCAGTTTTTTGCTTTTATCGTATTGTCAGGGCCCATAGCCTTTGCAGTATCCAGTGCCTTCAGCCATTTCTTGATATCACGTGGAGTGAATCAAATTGGCTGAAGACTGGCACCTGTGATGCTGGGGACCTCCGGAGGAGGCTGAGATGGATCATCCACTCGGCACTTCTGGCTGAAGATTGTAGCAAATGCTTCAGCCTTATCTTTTGTACTGATGTGCTGGGCTCCTCCATCATTGAGGATGGGGATATTTGTGGAGCCTCCTCCTCTGGTGAGTTGTTTAATTGTACACCACTGTTC
The DNA here is from genome assembly GCF_017639515.1 of Carcharodon carcharias. NCBI lineage: Eukaryota > Metazoa > Chordata > Chondrichthyes > Lamniformes > Lamnidae > Carcharodon > Carcharodon carcharias. The sequence goes on along the minus strand of NC_054478.1, from coordinate 16,621,070 downwards.
ATGACTGGATGTGATAGGACTGCAGAGCTTAGATCTGATCCATTGGTTGTGGGATTGCTATCATTTGGAATCTCTGTCTATCACTTGCTGCTTATGCTGTTTGGCACACAAGTAGTCCTGTGTTACAGCTTCACCAGGTTGACAGCTCATGTTTAGGTATGCCTGGTGCTGCTCCTGGCATGTCCTCCTGCACTCCTCACTGCTTCTACGCTTTCTGATTCCTTGACCTGGTAGCAACAATTAGATTTAAAACAGGAGGTAATGGGTGAGCTTCATAAAACTGATCAGCGGAGACCTGAGTCACATGGACAGAATGAGCTGGATACATCGAGCAGGGGAACAGGGTGGAGTGGAGAAGGTCATTCACCCTCTTCAGGCACTGCGCCCAGCTACTTCATACAGCACCCCCCCACCCCGGCTGCTGACTCCTGCTGCTACCATGGCCCAAGCCTTCTCGGTCAGATGTGGAGGCCTCCTCTCGATGTCCCTTGGCGGAGGTATCTCCTGGCGATCACTCTCTGCCTGGATGAGTGCCCACAGGCAGGCATCATACAAGTGGCTGCTGCCATTTCCAAGCCTTCTTCCGGGGCTTGCAGTGCGAGAGGACATTGTCCTATTCCTCGGACACATTCCTCTGTCTTTCAATCTTGAATGAAAGGTTTAAATTCCAGGGTCGGCAGCCCTCCCTCCCAGAACTTCACAGAACCCACTTCATGCCTTTCTTATGCTTTTAACCCGCCCACCCCCCCACCCACAGCTGATATAATTGAGGTACCCGCCCGGTTCCTGCCCCCACTCTGCCAGCAGTGCTAGCTCTCTCAGAAAATGAGTTTCGTGCTGGCTGTTAATTGGAGCGTTTACCGAAGGGGGAAAGATCCTTTCTACTCCTTTTCTCGGGGGTAGTGGTGCATGTGTGTGTGTGTATGTGTGTGTGTCTGTGTGTATGTATATTTGTGTATATGTGTCTGTATGAGTGTGTGTCTGTATGAGTGTGTTTGTGCGTGTGTGTGTGTATATATATATGTGTCTGTATGTGTGTGTGTGTGTATATGGTCTGTATGAGTGTGTTTGTGTATATATGTGTCTGTATGAGAGTGTGTGCGTGTGTGTCGTGTATGTGTGTATATGTGTGCATGCATTTGTGTACGTGTTTGTTGTGCATGTGTGTATATATATATGTCTGTATGAGTGTGTTTGTGCGTGTATATATGTGTCTGTATGAGAGTGTGTGTATAAATGTGTGCTTGCATGAGTGTGTTTGTGTGTGTGTATATATATGTGTCTTTATGAGTGTGTGTGTATGTGTGTGTATATATGTGTATATATGTGTCTGAACAAGAGAGAGTGTGTGTGTGTACATGTGTGCGTAAGTTTATGTGTGTGTCTGTGCATGTGCGTGTGTGAGAGTGTGTGTGCACATGATTGTGTGTGCATGTGTGTGTGTGTGTGTGTGTCATATATGTGTGCATGCATTTGTGTATGTGTGTGTGTGCATGTGTGACACCCCCCATAGGGAACCCATTTGAAAATTGACACTCTCCAGGGGACTCCCTATAAAGGCACCTAAGACAGCGCCTTCCAAACACACAACCTGTATCGGCTAGAATGACAAGGGCAGCAGACACGTGGGAAAACACTACCACCTGCAAGTTCCCCTCCAAGTCACTCACCATCCTGATTTGGAAATATATCACCGTTCCTTCACTGTCACAGGGTCAAAATCCTGGAATTCCCTTATAAAAACAGCACTGTGGGTACACCTATACCACATGGACTGCAGCGGCTCAAGAAGGCAGCTCACCACCACCTTCTCAAGAGCAACTAGGGATGGGCAATAAATGCTGGCCCAGCCAGCGAAGACCACATCCTGTGAATGAATAAAAAGATACTGACACACTTGTGGGGACCGGACCCACCGAGGGACCCCACCAAACCCTTCCACCATAAGCTCTGTCAAACTCCCCGGAGACCCCCTGTAAATACTGACACACTCCCCAGAGACCCCCTGTAAATACTGACACACTCCCTGGGGACACCCTGTAAATACTGACACATTCCCCAGAGACCCCCTGTAAATACTGACACACTCCCCAGAGACCCCCTGTAAATACTGACACACTCCCTGGGGACCCCCTGTAAATACTGACACACTCCCCAGGGACCCCTGTAAACACTGACACACTCCCCGGGCACCCCCTGTAAATGCTGACACACTCTCCGGGGACCCCTGTAAATGCTGACACACTCCCCGGGGACCCCTGTAAATACTGACACCTCCCCGGGGACCCCCTGTAAATACTGACACACTCTCCGGGGACCCTCTGTAAACACTGACACACTCTCCGGAGACCCCTGTAAATACTGACACTCTCCCCCGGGGACCCCTGTAAATACTGACACACTCCCCCGGGGACCCCTGTAAATACTGACACACTCCCTGGGGACCCGCTGGAAATACTGACACACTCCCCGGGGACCCCTGTAAATACTGACACACTCTCCGGAGACCCCTGTAAATACTGACACTCTCCCCCGGGGACCCCCTGTAAATACTGACACACTCTCCGGGGACCCTCTGTAAACACTGACACGCTCTCCGGAGACCCCTGTAAATACTGACACTCTCCCCCGGGGACCCCTGTAAATACTGACACACTCTCCGGGGACCCTCTGTAAACACTGACACGCTCTCCGGAGACCCCTGTAAATACTGACACACTCCCTGGGGACCCCTGTAAATACTGACACACTCCCCGGGGACCCCTGTAAATACTGACACTCTCCCCCGGGGACCCTCTGTAAATACTGACACACTCTCCGGGGACCCTCTGTAAATACTGACACGCTCTCCGGAGACCCCTGTAAATACTGACACTCTCCCCCGGGGACCCCTGTAAATACTGACACACTCCCCGGGGACCCCTGTAAATACTGACACACTCCCCGGGGTCCCCTGTAAATACTGACACACTCCCCGGGGTCCCCTGTAAATACTGACACACTCCCCGGGGACCCCCTGTAAATACTGACACTCTCCCCCGGGGACCCTCTGTAAATACTGACACACTCTCCGGGGACCCCCTGTAAATACTGACACTCTCCCCCGGGGACCCCTGTAAATACTGACACACTCCCCGGGGACCCCTGTAAATACTGACACACTCCCTGGGGACCCCTGTAAATACTGACACACTCCCTGGGGACCCCTGTAAATAGTGACACATTGCCAGAAGTTTGTGCGCCCAGTGTTTGAAAGCTGTTAGGACTGGCTAATGAATGAGGTGCTATGTTTTCATAAAATATTATTTATCGATTTGTATGCTGCCAATAAGAACAGACATCTGATGTCAAACTGACAGGATACCACATTCTCCACGCCCTGCAGTTTGAAACCTAACTCCTATAAATCTCCTTCCATTACAATGTAATGAATCTTCTAACTACTTTCAACACCACCTTAATTCCAAGTAATCAGGCACATTACATCATCATGGGATGGTATTGCTGGCAAACATTTGTTTAGCGGAGCATTATGTAATACATCAGCAACAACAATGGGATGTTTGCAACCTTCCAATGAAACAGCTCATATTTAACAGCCAGGGCTGAAGTAGTCAGGCGAGTTTTGAAGATAAAAACAAAAAACTGCGGATGCTGGAAATCCGAAACAAAAACAGAATTACCTGGAAAAACTCAGCAAGTCTGGCAGCATCGGCGGAGAAGAAAAGAGTTGACGTTTCGAGTCTTCATGACCCTTCGACAGAACTGAGTTTTGAAGATATCTCATTAACTCATCAGGCCAATTGTTCCTTCACTGAGCAGGAAAATTAGAGAGACACCGACCTTCAGTTCTTTAAATTTTCTTTCATAATCCCCAGGACTCTGCTATTTTGACACTAGCAAAAATTTCCACATGTCCCAGCCCTCCAGGGCCATTATTGTTTGTGGAACAAACTCCCAGGGATCCCCACACCACTCCACTGCCCCTGTAAATACTTACACACACCCTGGGGACCCCCTGTAAATACTTACACACACCCTGTGGACCCCCTGTAAATACTGACACACACCCTGGGAACCCCCTGTAAATATTGACACACTTCCGTGGACCCGCTATAAATACTGACACACACCCAGGACCCCTGTGTAAATACTGACACACACCCAGGGACCCCTGTGTAAATACTGATACATTCCTGGGAACACCCCTGTAAATATTGACACACTCCCTGGGGGCCCACTGTAAATACTGATACTGTTTCTGAGACCCCTTGTAAATACTGACACACTCCCCGGGAGCCTCCTGTAAACACTGACACACCCACTGCGGACTCCCTGTTATCACTGACACACTCCCCGGGGACCCCCAGTAAATACTGACGGACTCCCCGGCGATATATTTCCAAGTCAGGATGGTGAATAACTTGGAGGGGAACTTCCAGGTGGTGGTGTTTCCATGTATCTGCTGCCCTTGTCCTTCTAGATGGTAGAGGTTATGGGTTTGGAAGGTGCTGTCTAAGGAGCCTTGGTGAGTTTCTGCAGTGCATCTTGTAGATGGTACACACTGCTGCTCCTGTCTGTTGGTGGTGGAGGGAGTGAATGTTTATGGATGTGGTGTGAATCAAGCGGGGCTGCTTTGTCCTGGATGGTATCAATCTTCTTGAGTGTTGTGGGAGCTGCACTCATTCAGGCAAGTGGGGAGTATTCCATCACACTCCTGACTTGTGCCTTCTAGGTGGTGGACAGGCTTTGTGGAGTCAGGAGGTTAGTTACTCATTGCATGATTCCTGGCCTCTCACCTGCTCTTGTAGCCACAGTATTTATATGACTAGTCCAGTTAAGTTTCGGGTCAATGGTAACCCCCAGGATGTTAATATTAGGGGACTCAGTGATGGTAATGCCATTGAACATCAAGATGCAATGGTTGGATTCTCTCTTGTTGGAGATGGTCATTGCCTGGCACTTGTGTGGCGTGAATGTTACTTGCCACTTGTCAGTCCAAGCCTGGATATTGTCCAGGTCTTGCTGCATTTGGACATGGACTGCTTCAGTATCTGAGGAGTTGCAAATGGTGCTGAACATTGTGCAATCATCGGCGAACATCCCCACTTCTGACCTTATGATGGAAGGAAGGTTATTGATGAAGCAGCTGAAGATGGTTGGGGCGAGGACACTATCCTGATGTCCTGGAGCTAAGATGATTGACTTTGAACAACCACAACAATCTTCCTTTGTGCTGGGTATGACTTCAACCAGTGGAGAGTTTTCCCCCAATTCCCATTGACTCCAGTTTTGCTAGGGCTCCTTGATGCCACACTCGGTCAAATGCGGCCTTGTTGTCAAAGGCAGTCACTCTCACCTCTTGGGTGTGGCTCCAACAACACTCAAGAAGCTTGACACCACCCAGGGCAAAGCACACCATCCACCATCTTAAACATTCACTCCCTCCACCACTGACGCATAGTAGCAGCAGTGTGTACCATCTACAAGATGCACTGCAGAAACTCACCAAAGCTCCTTAGACAGCACCTTCCAAACCCACGACTGTAACCAATTGGAAGGCTAACGGCAGCAGATAGATGGGAACACCAGCACCCGCAAGTTCCCCTCCAAGGCATTCACCATCCCGACTTGGAAATATATCGCCGTTCCTTCATGGTTGCTGGGTCAAAACTCTGGAACTCCCTTCCTAACAGCACTGTGGGTGTACCTACACCACATGGACTGCAGCGGCTCAAGAAGGCAGCTCACCACCACCTCCTCAAGGGCAATTAGGGGTGAGCAATAAATGTTGGCCCAGCCAACGACGCCCACATCCGATGAAAGAATTTAAAAAATGAGTTGGTGAAAGACAGAAAAATAGGATTAGCAAAGACAGCTTTAGTTGAAGGGCTAACAGTCGCACCCAAACAATGGGCTAAATTTCCTCTCCTGTGCCGTAACCTCTATGCCAGGGCTCAATAAGACAGAAATAGCAGAGTGCAGAAGGAAAAGAGGACATTGCGAAAAGAAAATAATTAAGATGGTTAGAAGGACTAAATATTTAAGTCCGCTGGCATTGCACTAAGTGTTCCTCATCGACAGAGGGTCTTTGTACAAAGACTGAGATTGGAAGAACTTCCATATGATTGAAAGGTACAATTTGCCAATGCTCTAGCTGTGGTTGCTTCTAGATTTCACAGTTCAATTATTAGGCTCGTTAGCAATTTATCCAAAAATGTTGGGAAATAGAGATAGTTTAAGTAAGTTATATTGGGATTTGTGAGTGTTAGGAATGAGTTTTAGCTTTAAAGTTTAAGTTCGATTTGTATTTTTGTATCTGTGTGTTATTAAAGGTCAAATGGAGTTTTAGTTTAACCTTAAAAAGGTGCTTGCATTTCAATTGAGTTTTATGACCCCCACAGAGAAGGACCCCTAAAGAGAAGAGAAATACAAGGGTAGAAGAATTGAACTACAACCACACCCGCCACCCCCCCACCTCTCTCTCTCTCTCTCTATCTCTCCGCCCCCCACACACACACCTTAAACCAGCTTATATTTCAACTCTTTCTTGGACCCGAACTCAAGTTCTGTCGAAGGGTCATGAGGACTCGAAACGTCAACTCTTTTCTTCTCCGCCGATGCTGCCAGACCTGCTGAGTTTTTCCAGGTAATTCTGTTTTTGTTGTAGAAGAATTGAACTGTTGCCTAGAAACAGGGGACCAGTAAGGCAGGTCCATCCCACACACACACACATACATAGAAGAAGAGAAACAGCAGTGGTTTTGAAAGCTTTTTGAGTGAAGCTGGTTCTGAAAGTTGCTGCCAGGAGAGACTGGAGCAAAGGGGACAAATAGCCAGTCCCAAGCTAAAGGAAAAACCCCCAAAGTTCAGGGAAGTGGAAGAGGGGAAAGTCCGAAGCAGATCTCCCAGTCAAAGAAAGGACAGGAACCTGGGTAAAGGTCCTGTTAAGTGAAGCTAAGAGTGAGGGGCAGAGAGAAAGGCTCCAAGCTTCAGCTTTAAAGAGACAAAAGCTGCAGAAAGCAGATTTATACTGAGAACAGCTTGCAAGAAGCAAAAAGGCCCAAAGAGACAACCGAAGGTCTGTAACTCTTTGCTATGTGCATGTGAAGCAGTGGTATACTGTTGGCAGTTGAATCAGAGGGACAGTGTGCATGGAAGATAGCTTAAATGCATCTGGTGACCCAGGGAAGAGGGACATCAGAAGAAGAGTTTGAAAGCCTGGAGGTGAACCCTTGTGGAAGATATGTGTGAGAAGGCGTCAGTTTGGGAGAAGATTCCAAGGCGAGGTCTTGGAGAGTGGAGATTGGAAACCCTTGTGTGAAGGATGGAATTCAGTGAGACTGGTTGATTCATGATGTGACAAGGGTCTGGGGGAAGTTGAGGAGAGGCCCATAGCATCTGTCTGGGGTGGCATCTGTCACTGGGTTTCAGCGTGTGGTGTGTCTGACCACTGGTCACCAATTGGCTTACATGGACTGTGTACTTACTGTGAACATTAAAGTATAAGATAGCATTTGTAACTTGTGTTACCTTACAAACCTGTATATATCTGTAAAGGTATAGTTGTGGGTGAAGGACTATCGTAATATAATTCATCTTTTCTTGCTTAATAAACATTTTATGCTTTTGTTAAAAGTTCATTAGCTGACTCCGATGACTCTGTTCAATAGTTACTCTCCACGTATCTACACAAACAAATAAAAGTTACCAAGCTGGTTTCCTCTCTGGGATCAGGCTTGTCCAGGGGCAACTCAGCTGGGGAATTAAAGCAAAAGTATTTTCAACTCAGAACTTCCAAACGATTCACGTGGAATTGAACACATGCTTTCAGCCACAAAAACAGGGATGTGCAGAGGGAAGATTACCACGGAGTGAGATGCAGACTGAGTGTGTAGATGGAAATGTGGCTCAGGTAGGAATTTGGTGCAGACACAAAGAGGTGCTTCTTTTTCTGCTACTTTCAGCCTTAAGGAGCTGATGAGTTTCCTTCCTTTGGCTCCAAGCGAGGTGAGTGCAAATTTCTATTACTTTATCTGTGTAAATTATTAACTAATTGACTAATTAAATAAAGAAGGTTTGACAGAAATGGCAGGACTGGCGGTGTGCCGTGACTGTAACACGTAGGAATCTGTGGAATGCACTGCAATCCCTCACAACCATTTCTGCAGCAAGTGTCTGCAGCTTAGGCAACTTTGGCTCAGAGTTGATGAGCTGGAGTCTGAGTTGTGGACATTGCAGAGGATCAGGAAGGGGGAGAGTTACCTGGACACTTTGTTCCAGGAGGCAATTAGGCCCCTTAGGTTAGGCAGAACTTTAGAGTTGGTCACTGGTCAGGGTTAGGAGGGTATTACTGCAAGTCAGGCAGGTATGGGGAACCAGCATGCAGTGATGGAGGAACCTCAGCCACTGACTTTGTCCAACAGGTATGAACGAGGTGCTGGCTACCTGTGTGGATGAGGAGAAAGACTGCACAGTAGTGAATGAGCAGACTGGCCATGATGCCATGGTGAAAATGCCACTCCTGTGGGTGCAGTGAAGAGGAATGTGGTAGTGATAGGAGACAGCATAGTTGGGGGGTAGATACTGTTCTCTGCAGGCGTGATAGGGAGCTCTGAAGGTTGTGCTGCCTACCTGGTGTCAGGGTTAAGGACATCTCCTCATGGGTGGAGAAGATCTTGGAGTGGGAGGGGTAGGATCCAGTTGTTGTGGTCCATGTAGGAATCAACAACATTGGTCGAGCCAAGAATGATGTTCTGTTATGAGGAGTTTGAGGAGTTAGGATCCAAATTAAAACACAGAGCATCAAAGGTAATCATCTCTGAATTGTTATGTGAGCCATGCACCAATTCTCATAGGGTCAAGCAGATTAGAGAATGAAATGAGTCTTCAAAGAGTATTGTGGGAAGAAGGAGTTTTTATTCATGGAGCACAGGCATCAGTTCTTGGGGAAGAGTGAGCTATTTCCTTGGGATGGGCTTTACTTGACCTGATCTGGAACCAGTGTCCTGGCCAGTCATAAAACTAGGACTGTGGACAGGACTTTAAGCTAACTGAGTTGGGGTGGGAGGGGAAAGGGTTGAGGTGAAGGGAAATTTAGAAATCTAAAGAGGAAGGTTGAGGCATCTGAACAGTATAGCAATGTGGGTAATGGGACAGGAAGGGACAGAGAGTTTAACAAAAATTCTATATCATCGAATAAGGTCAATGCAGGGAATAGAAGTAAAAAGAATGAAATTAAATGTTCTTTATCTGAATGCATGAAGCATCTGCAATAAGGCAGATGAATTAGTGGCACAAATGGAGGTAAATGATTTCGATCAAATCGCCATTACAGAGACACGGTTACAAGGTGATCAAGGTTGGGAAATAAATATTCCAGGGTACACAATATTTCAAAAAGACAGACAGAATGGAAAAGGAAGAGGGGTGGCCCTGACAGTAAGGTATGTCATAAGGACATGAGTGAGAAAGGATCTGGCCTCAGAAAATCATGAAATAGAATCAGTATGGGTGCAAATTAGGAATAGCGAGAGTCAGAAAACACTGGTGGGAGTAGTTTATAGGCCTCCTAACAATAGTTATACTATCGGGCAGAGCATTAAACAAGAAATTATTGGATCTTGTGACAAATGAAATGAAATGAAACGACTTTAATCTTCATAAAGACTGGGACAATCAAATTGGCGATAATGGTCTAGAAGATGAGTTTGTTGAATGTTTTCTTGACAGTTTCTTAGAGCAATGCATTTTGGAAACAATAAAGATAAAGTTATCTTCGATCTAGTATTGTGTAATGAAGCAAAGTTAATTAGTTTGCAGACAGAAAGAACATGTACATACATTGCTGTTTCAGCTAAACAAAATAAGCCACAGCCATTCACTGATTCATTCCTTAGGGCAATGCTTTGACCAATCAGGGTCAAGCTGCCTGATTTAAATTTCAAACAATGTTTGGCAGTTAACCATCAGTCACCATCAGTGCTGCATTCTCCATGGCAATGCCACTTGCCAACCAATCAGCACCCTCCTCACATACAGTATAAATTGTTGTTTTCCCCCTTATATTGGTATTCTTGCGAGTGCCCTGATGAGTGCAAGACAAAAAGCCTAGACATGTCTCTTTTTTACAGTAATACTCAAGTTATGTATTACCAAATGACTATTAATTAGTCATGTTGTAGTAAAAGATCCACTGGGAAATAGTGATCATAATACCATTGAATTCCATGTTAAGTTTGAAATTGACATATTCCAATCACAACAAGAATCTTAGAACATGCCAATTACATAGGCATGAGGGGAGAACTAGCTAAGGTTGATTGGGTAAATAGAATAAAAGGTGTGGAGGAAAATGAACAGTGGGAAATATTTAAAGAAATAATTCAGAATGTTCAACAAAACTACATTCTATTGAAAACCAACAACTCAGCAAGAAAGACCCATCCGTGGCTCACTCAAGAAGTTAAGGCTCATATAAGATTAAAAGAAGAGGCATACAATGTTGCAAAAAAAACAGTAGCAAGTCGGAGGGTTGTGGGTGTTTTAGAAACCAATGAAGGGCCACCAAAATGTTGATAAAAAGTGAAAAAAAATAGAATATGAGTAAACTAGCAAGAAATATAAAAAAAACAAATTGCAAGAGCTTTTCTAAGTATATAAGACGAAAGGGAGTAGCTAAAGTAAATGTTGGTCCTTTAGAAGCAGAGCCAGGAGAAATTATCATGGGGAATGAGCATTGAACAAGTATTTTGTGTCAGTCTTTACAGTTGAAGACACAAGTTTCACACCAGGGATGGACAATAGGTAACTAGGGGGCTAAAAAGAGTGTGGAAGTTAATATCAGCAGAGTAAAAGTATTGTGGAAATTTAAGGGATTAAAATCCAAAAAATCCTCAGAACCTAATTGCTCACACCCTTGGGCTCTGAGGTAGCGTCTGTAGATTCTTTAGATTTGGAAATGGTCCTACTCGATTGGAAATTTGCAAATGTTGCACCACTTTTCAAGGAAGGAGCGAGAAAGAAAATGGTGCACTATGGGTCAGTTAGCCTAATATTTGTTGTTGTAAAAATGATGGAATCGATTCACTGAATCACACAGTGCAGAAGAGGCCCTTCGGCCCATCGAGTCTGCACTGACACGTGAGAAACACCTGACCTACCTACCTAATCCCATTTACGAACACTTGGTCCATAGCCTTGAATGTTATGATGTGCCAAGTGCTCATCCAGGTAATTTTTAAAGGATGTGAGGCAACCCGCCTCCACCACCCTCCCAGGCAGCACATTCCAGACCGTCACCACCCTCTGGGTAAAAAAGTTTTTCCTCACATCTCCCCTAAACCTCCTGCCCCTCACCTTGAACTTATGCCCACTCATGACTGACCCTTCAACTAAGGGGAACAGCTGCTCCCTATCCACCCTGTCCATGTCCCTCATAATCTTGTACACCTTGATCAGGTCACCCCTCAGTCTTCTCTGCCCCAATGAAAACAACCCAAGTCTATCCAAGCTCTCTTCATAACTTAAATGTTTCATCTCAGGCAACATCCTGGTGAATCTCCTCTGCACCCGCTCCAGTGCAATCACATCCTTCCTATAATGTGGTGACCAGAACTGCACACAGTACTCCAGCTGTGGCCTCACCAAGGTTCTATGCAACTCCAACATGACCTCCCTACTTTTGTAATCTATACCTCTATTGATAAAGGCAAGTGTCCCATATGCCTTTTCACCACCCCAATAACATGCCCCTCTGCCTTCAGAGATATATGGACACACACGCTAAGGTCACTTTGTTCCTCAGAACTTCCTAGTGTCATGCCGTTCATTGAATACTTCCTTGTCAAATTACTCCTTCCAAAGTGTATCATCTCACACTTTTCAGGGTTAAATTCCACCTGCCACTTATCTGCCCATTTGACCATCCTGTCTATATCTTCCTGTAGCCCAGGACACTCAACCTCACTGTTAACCACGCAACCAATCTTTGTGTCATCCGCAAACTTACTAATCCTACCCCACACATAGTTATCTATGTCATTTATATAAATGACGAATAATAGGGGACCCAGCACAGATCCCTGTGGTACACCACTGGACACTGGCTTCCAGTCACTAAAACATCCTTCTGTCATCACCCTCTGTCTCCTACAACTAAGCCAATTTTGAATCCACCTTATCAAATTACCCTGTATCCCATGTGCATTTGCCTTCTTTATAAGTCTCCCATGTGGGACCTTGTCAAAGGCTTTGCTGAAATCCATATAAACTACATCAACTGCACTACCCTCATCTACACACCTGGTCACCTCCTCAAAAAATTCAATCAAATTTGTTAGGCATGACTTCCCTCTGACAAAGCCATGCTGACTATCCCTGATCAAACCTTGCCTCTCCAAGTGGAGATAGATTCTCTCCTTCAGAAATTTCTCCAACAGTTTCCCTACCACTGACGTGAGACTCACTGGTCTGTATTTCCCTGGCTTATCTCTACAACCCTTCTTAAATAGCGGAACCACATTAGCTGCTCTCCAGTCCTCTGGCACCTACCCCATGGCCAGAGAGGAATTCAAAATTTGGATCAGAGCCCTTGCGATCTCCTCCCTTGCCTCCCTCAGCAGTCTGGGACACAAATCATCTGGAAGTCTTAATAATGCACTTAAAAAAGTACAGTATGATTCAAACAAGCCAACATGGTTTTATTAAAGGGAAATCCTGTTTGACAACTTTATTAGAATTATTTGAGGATGTAACTAGTAGGGTAGATAACAGATGAAGCTACAGATATAGTATACCTGGATTTCCAAAAGACATTCAGTGAGGTGCCACACAAAAGGCAAGATAAGGTCTCATGGAGTTGGGGGTAATATGGATAGAGAATTGGCTAATGGATAGAAAGCAGAGAGTGGGCATAAATGGGGCTTTTTCAAATTGGCAGGCATTGAATAGTTGAGTACTGCAAGGATCAGTGCTGGGGTCTCAGCTGTTTACAATCTATATTAATGACATTAATGAAGAAGCAGAGAGTAATGTATCAAAGTTTGCTGATGATACCAAGCTATGCGGAAATGTAAGCTGTGGGGAGGACATACAGAGATTGCAAACAGACATAGACAGGTTAAGTGAATGGGCAATAAGATGGCAGATTGAGCATAATGCAGGGAGTGTGAAGTTACTCACCTTAGTCATAAGGATAGGAAAACAGAATATTTTGAAAAGGTGTGAAATTGTAAAAGTTGATGTTCAGAGAGACTTGGGTGTACGCGCACAAGGAGCACAAAAAGTTAACATACAGTACAGCAGGTGACTAAGAAGGCAAATGGCATGTTGGCCTTTATTGCAAGGGGATCGGAGTACAGGGATAAAGAAGTCTTGCTACAATTGTATAGGGTGTTGTTGAGACCACATCTGGAATACTGTGTGCAGTTTTGGTCTCCACATGTAAGAAAGGGTATATTTGTGTTAGAGGCGGTACAGCAAAGGTTCACTGGATTGGTCTCTGGGATGAGGGGTTGTCCGATAATGAGAAGCTGAGGAAATTGGGCTTGTATTCTTTGGAGTTTAGAAGAATGAGAGGCGATCCCTTTGAAAGCTATAAAATTCTGAAGGGGCTTGATGGGGTGGACACTGAGAGACTGTTTCTGCTGGTCGGAGAATCTAAAACACGGGGGCACAGTCTCAGGATAATGAGCCGATCATTTAGGACTGAGATGAGGGGAAATTACTTCACTTGGAATTCTCTACCCCAGAGGGTTCCGGATGCTTCATCGTTGTATATATTTAAGGCTGGGATGGACAGGTTTTTGGTCTCTCAGGGAATTAAGGGATATGGGGAGTGGGCAGGAAAATGGAGTTGAAGCCCAAGATCAGCTATGATGGTATTGAATGGGGGAGCAGGTTCGACAGGCCGTCTGGTCTACTCCTGCTCCTACTTCTTAGGTTCTTCTGGTTTTTACTTCGTCAACCATAGGAATGCTAACTCTGACAGGGTGTAATCCTGGCATTTTATCACATGACCTCCACCCTCCAATCACTTATCTCCCCCCCCCCCCCCACCCCACCCCCAACCCCATACAATCCCAACCCCACTGGTCGCTCAATGCGTCCAATAACGTGGCTCATGTGCCCTTCCAATTGGAAAGCGAACAGACTCTTTGTTACCTGCTTGAATGATTCTTAACTCTCTGTCAAGCTTCCTTTTCCTTCCCAAACTCTAAAATTTTTTATAATCAATAAACAACAAACACACCAAAAGGATTTAATTTGTTTTATTATGAACGGCCCCTTTTCTTGGATTTGCCTGAAGATTAACCTTTCACTCCTGTAGAGTCCAAGACAATCCTGGAGGGTGTGGTAAGCCATCTGTCCTGGTAAGTGGGGGTGAGGGTGGGGGTGGGGATAGGGTGGGGGTGGCTTTGCAAGGTTTAAATGCAGGCACACTCCTCAGTGATAATATTGGGGATAGTCTCGTATTTGAAGGTGTAGCCGCTATCGGAGGTTGTCCTGACCCTCAGTGGTTTCATGGTTCCGGGAACCGAGGTGCAGCAAACCTTGAGGCCAAGGCTGGAGGTAAGCCGGTTGGAGTTGGAGCAGGTCCCATTGCAGTAGTAGAAGGTGAAGACGCTGGGCTGGACAATCCAGTTGCCCCATCCCAATTCCTCGAAGGAGATGTTGACGGCAGAGCGGTGGCAATCATCGTGGATCAGCTCAGCAGACGGCGGCCTCTGCAGGAGACTGACGTAGGCAGGGGACCAGGGGACTGTGGAGCGCCTGGATCGAGAGGGCCCTGAGGCCTTTGTGGACGACTGGATGAAGGGCATGTTCACCTGGTCCATCACACAGTGGCAACCCGGGCAGTTGACCTGCAGAAAAAGTATCTTGTGCGAGATGTACGGGAGGAAGTGCTCGGAGATGTGAAAAATGGCCCACTGTCCCTCAACCACCACGCTCTCGGCTGCTGAGGCAAAGCTGCCAGGCTCAGTGAGGAAGTACAGCTCGGCTGGAGGGTCAGTCCCGGGGGGCAGCTGGACCCCAGCGTAGAACCAGAACTCAGCAGAAATCACTCGGCAATGGTGGGAGTGCAAGGACGGCTGAAAAACGTAACTATAGTTACCCACAAATCCTTCATAACGTAGGTCACATGGGATGCCTGTAATTAAAGGAGAAGAGGAGAAGGAAGGGTTACAAATACAAAAGTGTATTAAACAGAATGATTTGCATTCGTTTGTCAATTCTAAGCATCATTCGTGGTTTGCTGGTTGGGATTCACACACGACCATGCCATTTTGGATTTGAGTGCAATCTTTCATGTTATTGGCTGTCCCGACTCCCCAACCACCCATACACATTTCGTGCCATCTGCAGACTTCAGTTGCGATCATTGTGGATTGTGTCAAATGTGCAATCTCAGCCACCCCACCCCACCCCCCCAACCCCAACCTCCCACCCTGCACCCACCCCACCCCCCCCAGCTGTTATTTTCCAGCGATCACTCAGTGGGCGATACTTTTGCTTCTCACTCAGGCAGGTTGTGGGTTCAAGAACCACTCGAGAAACTGGGGCAAACAATCTAGGCTGACCCTGCAGTACTGAAGGAGTGCTGCACTGTTGGAGGTGCCTTCTTTCAGGTGAGATGCTGAACTTAAAACAGAATTACCTGGAAAAACTCAGCAGGTCTGGCAGCATCGGCGGAGAAGAAAAGAGTTGACGTTTCGAGTCCTCATGACCCTTCAGCAGAACTTGTCGGCTCCCTCAGCAAAGTGTGTCAAAGATCGCATGGCAATTGGCTTGAAGACGAGCTGGGGGGTGGGGTGGGGAGGGGGGGGGGTGGGTTCTTGCCTGTGTCCTGGTTAATATTTATCCCTCAATATTCATCACTCTACAAATATCTGCTCATTATCACATTGCTGGGTGTGGGAGCTTGCTGTGCACAGACTGGCTGTCCTTACAACAGTGGGTACACCTTAAAAAAGTTCTTCATTGGCTATGAAGTGCTTTGGGTCAGCCTGAGGTGGCGGAAGGCGCTAGGGAAATGCAAGTCTTTCTTTTCTACATAGAAAACCGGAGACAATCAACAAGTTTGAGGGGAAGAAAAGTGAAGCTTACTGGTCACAGGGAATGAAATGATCTCTGACTTGTCATCTTCCTTGTAGGGTCTTTGGTGGCCAATCCAGCGGGTGATGCGCCGGGCCAGTCGGCGGTTCTGGAAGGGATTGCGCCGCAGCTCCGCACTGGTTGCGTCGCAGGTCTGCGGGGGTCCCGCCAGCCCCAGGTTCCGCAGAATCGCCTCCTGCACCCTGGCAACGATTGCGTCCTCACTGAGGCTCTGCATCCAGCAGGAAGCCGCCTGCACGGGGACCAGGCACATCAGAATCAGCAGGACCGCCAGCAACATGCCCAGGAACAGCGGGGGTGCAGAAAGCTTCTGAGAGCAGTGCAGCCCAGACATCGAGACAGAGACAGAGACAGAGAGAGTGAGATAGAGAGAGAGCTATTAAGGGAGGGAATGGTGAGCAATAAGGACGGAAGAGTAGGAGATACACGCGCGCACACAGCCAGATAGGTAGCGAGAAAAAAAAGGTGAACGAGGTGCAAAAGGGATTAGAATCGCAGGAGAGGGAGAGACAGAGAGAGAGAGCAGGAGAATGAGACCAGGGCAAGATCCAGAGAGAGAGAGAGAGGCACAGGTACAGAAAGAGACAGTACAGAGGGAGGGAGAGAGAGAGAGAGAGAGAATGTGAGAGAGTTTGAGCGACACAGAGAGTGAGGGAGAGTGAGAAGGAAAGACAGGTAGCAAGCAGCGAGAGGGAAATTGAGAAGAGAGTGAGATCCAGAGAGAGAGAGAGAGAGAGGCACGGGTACAGAAAGAGACAATACAGAGGGAGAGAGAGAATGTGAGAGAGTTTGAGCGACACAGAGAGTGAGGGAGAGATAGAGAGTGAGAAAGAAAGACAGCAGGCAGCGAGAGGGAAATTGAGAAGAGAGTGAGATCCGGAGAGAGAGAGAGAGAAAGAGGCACACTCACAGATAGAGAGGCAGAGATGTATGTACTCACACTGAGAGACAAAGGGTCAGCAAGACAGAGAAGGAAACAAAACGGTATACCCAAGGAGAATGTGGGAGAGGTGGGCTGAGAGATTCAGACACAGGGTGAGACCCAAAGGTAGACACTGGGAGAAAGTGAAAGAAGCAGCGAGAGAGAGAGACAAGGACACAGAAACAAAGATGGAATAGAGCTATGGGGACCAGAGGAACTGAGTTGGAAAGTCAACGGGTCAGTCACAAAGAGAGTGCAGAATGAGGCAAGACCTGGGACTGGACAGAGATAAAGATGTAGACAAGAAAGAGAGAGAGAGCAACGTCCTTTTATTGTGATCTTCAGAACTCCTGCAGCCCCAGCAGACGCATTCCGAGATGTTCACTTGAGGGGAGTTTGAGCTAGCAAACTTGTCATTCGCCCTGAAGGAGTTGGTCAAGTGTGCTGCCCCCTCGGCCTAGCTCCTCTTTGTCTCTCTCCTCTCACTGAGCTGCAGTGGAGTGTGAAGGAGCGAGTGGCCACTCACTATCAGGGCTCTGATAGTCTAGTGACATTGGACACATCCTCCGGGATTGTTGTCAGGGTAGTGACGCAGCTCTGTGTGCCTGAGTTCACTGTTATCTCAGCTGCATGAGAACGCACAAAGCTCTATCTGTGGAATTTCTTGTTTTGGGCCCAAGCAATAAAGGAACTGCCGTCCCAGCGACTGAAATTCAAACAAAGACTAATCTCAGAGACAGACAGAACCAAACCAACTCTTCACAGATTCCAAAACACCTCCTCACAGCTCTCAGCAGGGGTGCGAGGTCACCTCCTTTAGTCACCTCCTGCCTGTCGCTGCCGGACCATCCCCCTCCCCTTTTGTTAGTTTGGGATGGGGAGATAGTAGGGCAGTGGGGTTCATTTTGGATTGATACAGCAGTTACAGAAAGAACTGACATTTCGCAGCCTCAAGATGTCCAAAAGCACTTTACAGCCAATCAAGTGCTTTTGAAATATAGTCACTGTTGTAATGTAGGAAATGTAGCAGGCAGTTTGTGTGCATGATGCTGGTTGAGGGACAAGTACTTGTCCAGGAACTGGGGAGAAGCCCCTTCTCTTCAAAAATAGCACTGTGTGATCTTTGATGTCCACTGGAGAGGGCAGACAGAGCCTTAGTTTAGTGGCTGACAGTGCAGCTCTCCCTTCCGTTCCTCACTGGGAGTGACTAGCCAGGACTTTGTGCTTAAGTTTCTCCTGAATGAGGTCTGAACCCACAGCTTTCTAACTCAGAGCAGTGAGGATGCTGCCTCATTGAGCCAGAGCCACTGGGTGTGCACAACACTTCTAGAACGATCCCTTTAGGTGGCAGGTTTCACTGCACGGGACTTGGCTTATAGTCACCGATCCATTTCACACAGGGGCCTGAAACCCACATTAAGGCTCCCAAATTGTGTTTGAAATGTGGTCTCAGGTTATTTTCCAGCCGCGTCTTCTCAATGTAGTCAGGCTTTCTAACCGATACAGAACGTGTTACATTTATAATGCAGAGTATGTGCGCAGGCAGCACACACACTAGTCCCTGCACACTCCTCGTTTCCACTCAAAGAAACAGCCCAGTTGAACATCTAGGCCGGAACATTAAAGAAACCTTTTCACAGAATGCCAATGGATATTTCCAGAACAGTGACATCATTGGGAGAGATCAGCACCTCGGTGATAAATTTCTTTATATATAGAGGACTCGACACAGTGTCACCCTGTGGCGTCACAGGGAATGCACGACGTGCCTTGCACGAAAGACAGGAACATTCCAGAAGGTATCATCTAAATACAGGAACCTTCCCTGAGAGGTTGCTCACTGTGACGCGATACGAAATGGTCACAGTCCCAACACAGTGTAGAACAATAGGTAGATCTCAGGGTGAAGGGACAGACACGGGAAAAGTAAGAGAAAAACGTGCATTTATGTATCACCTGTCACAATCCCAAACCTCCTTCCATCCAATGCAGTAAAGCCACTATTTTAATGTTGGGAATTGGGCGGCGGGTGGTGGGGGAACAGTGCCATAGTGATCACTGGACTAGACTAATTCTCTGGGGACATGGGTTCAAATCCCACCATGGCAGCTGGTGGAATTTAAATTCAATTCATAAAATCTGGAATAGTCTCAGTAATGGTGACCATCACAACTATCATCAAGTGTTGTAAAAACCCATCTGGTTCACTAATGTCCTATAGGGAAGGAAATCTGCTGTCCTTACCTGGTCTGACCTACATATGATTCCAGACCCACAGCAATGTGATTGACTCTTAACTGCCCTCTGAAATTGCCCAGCAAGCCACTCAGTTCAAGGGCAATTAAGGATGGGCAGCAAATGCCCACACCCCATGAAAGAATTAAAAAAAAAATGGCAGCCAATTTGTACACAGCAAGCTCCCACAAACAACAATGTGATAAATGGCTGGATAGTGATAAATAAGGCTGACAGTAGTACCGAGGGAGTGCTGCAATGTTGGAGATACCATCTTTTGAATGAGGCCCTGTCTGCCTTCTCTGGTGAATGTGAAAGACCCCACGGCACTCTTTCAAACAAAGAGTGTCTTGTCCAGCATTTACCCTCCAATCACTAAGAGCAGATGATCTGGCTGTTACTGCATTCCCATGTGCAAATTGGTTGTTGTGTTTCCCACATTATAACCGTGACTACGCTTCAGAAGTATTTCATTGGCTGTAAAGCATTTTGGGACATCCTGAGATTGTGAAAGGTGCTATATAAATGCAAGATCACCTCTCTCTCTCTGTGCCCCAGTCCCTCGCTCTAACTCCAGCCTGCTGGAGCAGTGTTATGTCGAGTCCAATCTGCACTTCCTCACTTAGCTTCAGCTGCTTCATATCAAATGTCAAGGCAGTTTAGATCCTTCTAATTCTGTCGGCCTCCCTCCCTGTGTCTCCCGCCCCCATTGCTTGGCTAAGATAGCGCAAATCCTTCTGCAATGTCACTTAAAGGCAGACACATACCACCTCGCTTCCCTCCTGGGATGGCAAATTCTGAATCCCCGCCACAGAACAGATAAGGGCCTTTGAATTCTTGTACAGGATGTGCAGCCACTGGTGTCCCCACCTCCTCCTTTCCCACAGCCAACTTTCTCTTCATAGGCTGCTCAGTCAATGAGCAACCCCTTTGCAACCTACTCCCTGCACCCACCACCCCCCCTCCATCCCACCAACTTAGCACCACCCACCAGTCCAGCCTTTATTGGTGTTGTCAAACTGTGATTACCATGGGGTATGCTGGGAGGAAAAACAGCTGGACAAACACTGACACCTTCAAACAATGAGCTACAGAGCAGCGTGGGAGGACAGAGAGCAACTCGGACAGGCTGAGGGGAACAGGGTAGGCACGGAAATTTAAAAGGGACTTGCCGCTGAGAGGGGCTATTCCTATGGGACAGGATTGCACACAGTAACACTGAGATTCATGGAGAAGAGAGCTTAAGCAATAAGCTTCACAGCAGAGTGTAGGTAACTCTGAGGGAGAACTCTTGATAGACAAACTGTTCCCTGCCTATCCCTGAACCCTCAGCTAACTGGCTGGTAAGTAAACTTTCCTGAATCATTTCATTCTGTGTTGTCGAAAACAAGTAGCGGTGAAGTGCTTTAAGAGCGTATCGGAACTCTAATAGGGATATCAAATCACTTAATGTGTATGAGTAATGAGGGGTATCTGATTGGGCAGAAGTCACGCTGAAGCTTAGCAAAGCCCTGGTCAGACCAGACCTGAATTACTATTAGAAGCTCTGGGCACCACACCTTATCCATTATAGTCTGGGATCTTCTCCTTCTCCTCTTAGGCAGTTCCCCAGGTTCGAGGGTGACTTGCTCCCACTGCGGTTTGATAGTTTCTGAGATGGTTGATCGGCCCAACATGCGATCTGCAGACTCTGCCACATGCGGGGCAGGTGCTGTTGAAGGGGTTGGGTGGTTGGGTTGTTTGGGGGGGGGGGGTTTGCGCTCCCTCCGAAGCCCTGACTTCGCCTCTGTACATTCCCAATGGAGTCCCTCTGTGTTCACTGTTTTCTGAATAAAACTTCTCCATTTTGGTCGGTCACGGACCAGGGTCTTCCATGAGTCGATGGGGATGTTTGGCCTCTTCAGGGACGCTTTGGGGATATCCCTAAAACGTTTCCGGTGTCCTCCTGGGAGTGTCCTGCCCCGACTGAGTTCCGAATAGAGCAGTAGCTCCGGGAGTCTGGTGTCAGGCGTATGAATGATGTGTCCCACCCAAAGAAGCTGGTTTGAGGTGATTAGCACCTCAATGCTGGGCAAGTTGGCTTGAGAGGGGGTCCTGCTGTTGGACCACCTTTCTTGCCAATGGATCTGGAGGATACTGTGAAGGTATCGCTGGCGGTAATTCTCCAGTGCTTTGAGGTGCCTGCTGTAGGTTGTCCAAATCTAGGGTAGTAATAGTGTAAAGGGCACAGAGAGGGAAAAATGTCTTGGGCATGCTCAGGTATGATTCCTGCCTAATGAGGAAGGATTTGGCTCCAGGGAATGAGGTGGGTCATGTGGATTAGGTATCAATATGATCATAGTATGATCAGATTTAGATTAACCATGGGAAAGAACAAAGAAAAATCTGTAGTAAAAATACTTAATTTCAGGAAGGCCAATCACAGTGGGTTGAGAATGGATCTGTCCCAGGGTAAATTGGAATCCAAGATTGACACTCAGAACTGAAGTTGGCTTTAAAGAGTACGGGTATAGTCGAGGTAAATTCCTGCGAATGGGAAACAGAAATCAAACAAACCCAGAGCTCCCTGGATGATGAAAGAGATAGAGAGTAAGATGAAGCAGAGAAAGAAGTGAGAGGCAAAGAGAAAGTATGAGAGGATACTGGCAGCTAACACAAAGGGAATCCAAAACTCTTCCATAAACATATAAATAGTAAAAGGGCAGTAAAAGGAGGAGTGGAGCCAATTAGGGACCAAAAAGGAGATTTACACATGGAGGGAAAGGGCATGGCTGAGGTATTAAATGAATACTTTGCAACTGTCTTTACCAAGGAAGAAGCTGCTACTCAAGTCATAGTGAATGAGGAGGTTGTTGAGATACTGGGTGGGCTGAAAATTGAGAAAGAGGAGGTACTAGAAAGGCTGGCTGTACTTAAAGTTGATAAGTCACCGAGACTTGGTGAGGAGTATCCAAGGATACTGAGGAAAGCAAAGATGGTAATTGCAGAAGCAGTATCCATAATCCTCCGATGCTGCTTAGATATGGGGGGGTGGAGGGGGGTGTGAGGGGTAGAGGACTGGACAATTGCTTACATTACACCCTTGTTCAAAAATGGTGGGGAAGCTTTTAAAAATGATAGTCTGGGATGAAATTAACAGGCGTTTGGACAAATGTGAAGTAATTAAGGAAAACCAGTGCGGATTTGTTAAAGCCAAATTGTGTTTAACCAACTTCATTGAGTTTTTTGATGAAGTAACAGAGTGAGTTAATGGGGGCAATGTAGTCGATGTGGTTAACATGGACTTTCAAAAGGAACTTGAAAAGGTGTCACTTTGTCAGCAAAGTTTGAAGCCCATGGAATAAAAGCAACAGTAGCAGTGTGGATTCGAGGCTGGTTGAGTGACAGGAACCAGAGAGTACTGGTGAACAGTTGTTATTTTGGATTGGAGGAAGGTTTATAGTGGAGTTTTCCAGGGCTAGGTGTTAGGAGCCCTGCTTTTCTTGATGTTTATTAATGAATGGATTTGCAGGGCACAATTTAAAAATTTGAAGATGTCACAAAAGCTGGAAGGATTGTGAGCTGTGAGGAGGCTAGTGATAGACTTCAAGAGGACATAGATAGGTTGGTGGAATGGGTGGACAAATGGCAGGTGAAATTTAATGCACAGAAGTGTGAAGTAATTCATTTTGGTAAGGATGCAGAGAGACAATATCAAATAAAGGGTATGACTCTAAAGGGGGTGCAAGAACAGAGAGACCTAGATGTACATATACCTAAATCATTGAGTCTGGCAGGACAGGTTGAGAGCACGGTTAATAAAGTATACAGTATCCTAGGCTTTATCAACAGGGGCATAGAGCACAAAAGCAAGGAGGCTATGTTAAACTTGTATAAAACACTGGTTTAACTGGATATCGTGTCCAGTTCTGGGTGCCATATTTTAGGAAGAATGTGAAGGCATTAGGGAGAGTACAAAAAAGATTCATGAGAATGGTTCCAGGGTTGAGGAACTTCAGTTACCAGGATGGATTGGAGAAGTTGGGACTGTTTTCCTTGAAGGAGAGAAGGTTCAGGGGAGATTTGATAGAGGTATTCAAAATCATGAGGGGCCTGGACAGAGCAGAAAGGGGAGAAACCATTCCCATTGGCGGAAGGATCGAGAACCAGAGGATACTGATTTAAGGTGATTGGCAAAGGAAGCAAAAGCGACACAAGGAAAAACTTTTTCACACAGCGAGCGGTTAGGGTCTGGAATGCACGGCTTGGGTGTATGGTGAAGGCAGGTTGAATCATGACTTTCAAAAGGGAATTGGATAAACAAATGAAGGAAAAATATTTACAGGGCTACAAGGAAAGAACTGTGAGTGAAGCTGACTGAATTGTCCTTACAAAGAGTCAGCACAGGCTCAATGGGCTTTATAACCTCTCTCTTTGTTGTAAACATTCTATGATTCTAGGATATATTGGCTGTGGGGGGAGTGCAGCCTATATTCACCAGAATGATACCTGAGCCCCAAGGGTTAAATTGCGAGGCGAGGTTATAGAAACTAGAGTTTTATTCCCTGGAAGTTAGAAGGTTAAGAGATCATTTGATCAAAGATTTCAAACTGTTAAGGGGAATAGATAGGGTAGATAGGGAGAAACTATTTCCCCTGGTTGGAAAACCTTGGGCTAGAGGACAGAGTCTAAAATTTAGGAGTGAAATTAAGAAACGCTTCATCACACAAAGGGTGGTAGAAATTTGGAATTATCTTCCTCAAAGGACAGTTGATGCTAGATGAATTATCGATTTTAAACCTGAGATTTGTGATGACACATGTGCTTTTAAAAAAGCGTATGTTTCCTTTACGTGCAATGTATCCTTTAAGAAGAAGGTGAAGTGGGAGTATTTTGAAAGAGAGTTAATTGGTTTTTGAATGATGACATCATTAGTTTCCAAGAAATGCCCATATATCCTGAGGCTGCCATGGGGATGAAGAGCTAAGAAGCAAAGGGTAAATTGAAAGCTAATTGTAGTAGAGTTGGGTTTCTGTTTAACCGTTCAGAATACACTGAGAATTCGTGTGAGTGAAAACAAGCAATGTTCTCTCTGAATGGAAGTTTTCTGTTGGGTGGCTTTTGAACAGATCCTTGTGATAAATCAGAACTCAGAGGATAGAGCAGTGAATGTGTTCCATTGTGTATTACATGTTTAGAAAGGATCAAGTGCTGAAGACCATAATACCATAAGACCATAAGATGTAGGAGCAGAAGTAGGCCATTTGGCCCATGTCTACTCCGTCATTCAATGAGATCATGGCTGATCTGAAAATCCTCAACTCACTTTCCTGCCTTTTCCCCATAACCCTGATTCCATTATTGATTAAAAATCTGTCTAATCTCTGCCTTGAATATACTTAATGATCCACCCTTTACAGCCCTCTGAGGTAAAGAATTCCACAGATTCACTACCCTCTGAGAGAAGAAATTCCCCCTCATCTCTGTCTTAAATGGGCAATCCATTACTCTGGGATTATGCCTTCTCTCCTAGACTCTTCCACAAGGGTAAACAACCTCTCAGCATCTTATATGTTTCAATAAGAACAGGAAGAACAGGGGATTTTGGATTGAAAAAAGCCCACTGCTGCTGTTTCAGTGTTTCCAGAGCCCACCAGATCATTTAAAGGGCTCAGAGAAAGGAGTCTCTGAGGATTCTGTGTCATCAGGACTTCTCTGATCCAAGTGAGAGAGGGTTGGTAAATGTGTGCCTTGTCAGTAGTAACTGTGTCCAGGGACTTTGGTTGGAATACAGCTGCTGAAGAATGTGACTCAAGGGTTGAAATGATTGAGTAAGAAGTGAGAGATCCTACATAGTAGAGGTCATGTTGGAAGGACTATGAGATTGCATATGATGGCACATTTGACAAAAAGTAATGCAAGTATATGAGGTCTATTTTTGTGGTATTGACTGTTTAGAGTGAAATTTACCTCTTTGTTTTAAATATCCTTTGCCTAGAATTATGTTGATTTTAGATGGTTTTTTACAGTTTTAAAAAGTGAAATTTTGTCCATCAGTTTACTTTCCTTTGTCTTCATGGGGATTCCATTCTTTTTTTAAAATGTTACCACCTCTATGGGGATAGTGACAGATTGATAGATTTTTGTTTTTCAAAGTGTTATGGACAGGAGGGTGTTTTAATTTAAACAGCGCTGATTTCTCCTCTCACCACCCGTCATAAATAGAAGGATGTTTTGATTTTGACCTCCCCCTTTATAAGTGGTGGCGTATTTACCAGCCCCTCAGTTTTGGTGTGATCCAATTTCTACTAATAACCCCACAGCAAACTCAAGATAGGGTGAACTCAGCGGGTTAGTTTATTCGCACACACACAAAATGCTAGAGGGGGGTGTTACTATGTAGTCCCCCTGTGCTTTCATACAATAAACAATAGAAAAAGAAAGGTTTATAGGGCAAAGACCACAGAACAAAGAATTATTGTTTCACATGAATCAAAAGCTCAATGGTGTATTCCTTCGTAGAGGTTGGCAGGTTGAAAACTGATACTTGATAATTCACTTTTCCAGTAGAGATGACTTCCACGATGAGTTAGGCACATAGAGATGAATTAGTCTTGTAGGCAATGATATAGAAGTTCAGAAGTTCCAGTAGAAACAATATAGATGGGGCTGGGCATACAAACCTGGACAGAGCCCCTTTTCTGTGCTGCTGTTTGGTAGATAGAAGATGGCAGACTGATTTGCAGTACAGCAGCACAGTATAACTGGTTCTTCCAGCTAGGGACATCATGTCACATGGCTCCTGCCTCCCTACTTTGGATTTGCCAAAGGATGTGTATTCCTTTGTCTGGGTTCCTGTGATTGTAAATGCTCTAACCATTAAGAATTTGAAAGGAAGGTTACAGGACTGTTTGCCCTATCAGACTAGTAGACTCTGGTGGCCAGGCCTGACTTATGTAGATGGCCTTTGTATAATTTACTTTGAATTTTGTCTCTGCAGCCCACAGGGCTTGTTGGCATCTCTTCAGAGGTAACGGGGTGCAAGGTGCTATAATATTGCCAAATAGTTCTTATTGTCTGAGGGTCACAGCCAGACATGGTTTCAGTCATTTTAAAGTGTCCAGTTTTTAAATTTTAGAAAGTAGCTATGAGGATATATATAATATATATATATATATATCTTCTAAAAATATCAAGTGTGAAGTCTTAGCCTCATTACATCAGGTATTAAGGGATAAGAGGCAAAGGCAAAGATTAAATTGCAGATCAGTCATGACCTATTGTATATATACACAAGATGATATGTTGTTGAATAGTGGAACAGGCACAAATGGTTAAATATTTATGTTCCTAACTTCCTATGAGGGGCTATCAGCATGTATAATGAGGGGGTATTAGATAGTGCAATAGGGGGTATCTGAGTCTGTATAAAGGGGTATCAGAGTGTGAAATGAGGGATTATCATAATGTTTAATGAGGAGGTATCTGAGTATGTAATGAGGGAGCATTAGAATGTGTAATGAAGAGTATTAGAGCCTGCAATGAGGGGTATCAGAGTGTGTAATGAGAGGTATCAAGAGTGTATAATGAATGGTTACCAGAGTGTGTAATGAGGGAATATCAGCATGTGCAATGAGGGGGTATCAATGCGTGTGATGAATGGGAAGCAACATGTGTAATGAAGGATATCAAGGGTGTGTAATGAGAGCTATCAGAGTGTGTAATGAGGGGTATCAGAGTGTGTAATGTGAGGGTATCAACGTGTGTAATGAGTGGTATCAGAGTGTATAATTAGAGGGTGCAGAACGTATAAAGAGAGGGTACCAGTGTATAACGAGTGGGTATCAGTGTGTGTAATGAGGGAGTATCAGAGTGTGTAATAAGGGGGTATCAGAATGTGTAATAAGGGGGTATCTGAGTGTGTAATGAGGGGTATCAGCTTGGGTAATGAGGAGGTTAAGAGAGTGTAATGAGGGGTATCAAATCTGCATTTGTTGAGGGGCATTGGAGGTTGCAAGTTTATCCTGGAGACCATTTCCACTGCAATGACTGACTGATGGTGTACGAGTGGAATGTGTGACTCCACTTACTGAGAATCAGCTTCGATTAAGGAATAACGGGGCAGGAGAGTATGGTTAAAGCAATGTGATCAGCCATCACTGTCAACAGGTTTAATATCAGTGATGTCTGCAAACCAGTTGAGTGTGAGTGTCAGGTTCCCAAGTGGATTCTTGTCTGGGCAATGTCAGAGCTGTTAGTATAGTTAATGTTCCTCTGATGCTTGAAATGGTTAAAGCTTCGAGAACTGAACAGTATAGGAATCAACAACAACAGCTTGCATTTGTATGGCACCCTTAGCCTAGCAATACCTTCCAAGGCATGTCAAAGGAACAATTGGCAAACAAAATCTGACACCGAATCAGGTAAGGAGATTCTGTGCAGATGTCCAAAATCTTAATCCTAGAGGTGGGATCTAAGTAATGTCTTAAAAGCAGTGAGAGAGGCAGTACATATGATGGCTTCAGCAGCAGATGAGCTGAGACAGAGACGGAGTCAGGCCGTGTTACAAAGGTTGTCATAATGAGTGTGTAATGAGGGGTATCAGCTTGGTTAATGAAAAGGTTAAGAGAGTGTAATGAGGGGTATCAAATCTGCATTTGTTGAGGGGCATTGGAGGTTGCAAGTTTGTCCTGGAGACCATTTCCACTGCAATGACTGACTGATGGTGTATGAGTATGTGAGAAGCTCATCTTGGAGTCTAGTACAACACTAAGGTCATAACTGTCATGTGAGGCACCATGTTTTACTTTGCTGAAGGAACGATGGGCTGAATTTTAGGAGGGGGGGAGAGGTACCCAACGTTCCTCCCAAAGGGAATCGGTGCCATACTGACAGCAAGGCCTCCCTGCAGTCACAACATTCCAGGCAGCCTTACCGAGCTGAGGGTCAACATTCCCACCCCTCGGTGAGAGGAAGTCTCATCATCGAGAGCTGCCGGCCAGAGGTCCCAGCCATGCCCGAAGCTGTTCAGAGAAGGTTCATTCCTGGGATGAAGGGCTTATCTTATGAAGAAAGGTTGAACAGGTTGGGTCTATACCCATTGGAGCTTTTTAAACTGTGTCTCTAGTTCTAGTCTCTCCCACAAGGGGAAACAGCTTCTCAGCATCCACCCTATCAAGACCCTTCAGGATCTTATATGTTTCAATGTGATTGCCTCTCATACTTCTAAACTCCAATGGATACAGGCCCAGCCAGTTCAACCTTTCCTCATAAGACAAACTGCTTCATCCCAGGGGTTTATGTTATATACTAATGGCTCCTAGTTCTGGTCTCACCTACAAGTGGAAATAATTTCTCTACAACTAACTTATCAAAGTCTTTCATTACCTGAAAGTCATCGATCAGCTCACCCCTTCTCTTTGTTTGAGATGCCTGTTCTGTCCTTCCTGATTTGTATAACCTCTTGTTCTATTATCATTCTTGTAAAACATTTTTGCACCTTCCCCAGTGTTTCCATATCTCTGTTGTTCACACATTAAACCTGCAAGCTTAATTTTTAATTCATTCATTGGATGTGGGTGTCGCTGGCTGGGCCAGTATTTTTATCACCCATCCTAATTGCCCTTGAGAAGGTGGTGCCTTCTTGAACCGCTGCAGTCCATGTGGTGTAGGTACACCCACGACACTATTAGGAAGGGAGTTCCAGAATTTTGACCCAGCGACAGTGAAGGAACGGTAATATATTTCCAAGACAAGATGGCCTGGAGGGGAACTTCCAGGTGGTGATGTTCCCATGCAACTGCTGCCCTTGTCCTTCTAGGTGGTAGAGGTCGTGGGTTTGGAAAGTGCGTCAAAGGAGTCTTGGTGACCTGCTGCAGTGCCTCTTGTAGATGGTACACACTGCTGCCATGTTGTCCCTTTCTCTTTTTTGATGGTGTTGGCTCCATGGTGAGGAGATGGTCTCTCCCCTTTCAGCCGCCAACTCTGCCTCTATCCCACACTTCCCCCGCCAACCTGCACCAAATCCCTGTCATCTACTCATCACATTTAAGATTGATGGTGATGAGGAGCAGGAACTCTGATAGACTTCCCCATTCCCTGGCCCAGGCTTGCTGAGGAGAATTCCAGGGTCCCCACCATTTCCTCCACTGAGGCTCATCCAGTCAACACAGACCAGGGGTTGAAGCTGGGACTGCCTTGGCCTGTAGGATACCTTTACCGTGACTGAACTGTTGTTTAGTCATAGATTCATACAGCAGGCAAGGAAGCCATTCGACCCCTCTTGCGTACTCCAACTCTTCGAATGACCTATTGAATTAGTCCCACGCCTTACTCTCCCCCCACAGCCCTGCAGACTCTCAACTTTTCAACTATTTATCCAATTCCCTTTTGAAAGTTCCTAATGAATCTGCTTCCACCGCCCTTTCAGGCAGCGCCTTCCAGATCACAACAACTCGCTGCGCAAAACCTTCTCCTTATCACCCCTCTGGTTTCTTTTTGCTAATTATTGTTTGAGAAAAAGTGTTAAAATGATCTTATGTTGAATGTTTTTAGGTGTATGACCAAGGGAGACTCACTCAATCACTGTTGCCTTTTGATATTCTTCACCAATGGATGTGTTTGGCGGAGCCCCACGATTCTTATCCTATCCCAGAACATTCACTGTCCCAAACGGGGCAGATGCAATTCTCAAGTGCCAGATCGCAGGAGACCCTCGGCCAACAGTGATCTGGGAGAGGGACAAGACCCAGATCTTCCCTTCGGGTCGTTACCACTTCCTGGAGGATGGGAACATCTACAATCTGGTGGTCTCGCAGGCGAGGTTGGAGGACAGCGGGCAGTACATCTGCAAGGCCAAGAACGGGGTGGGCGAGACCTACGCTGCCGCTACCCTCAAGGTGGAGGAGTGGGGTGTGAGCTCGGAGAACAAGCCGGCCTTCCTGGTCAAGCCCACCTCAGCCAGGGTGGCCAGAGGCGACAACGTGGTCTTCTCCGGCCAGTTGACGGGGTGTCCGATGCCCGTGGTGACGTGGGAGAAGGATGGCAAGAAGCTGGGTGAGATCTTTGAGAGCGGGCACTTCAGCGAGGGCTGGGATGGGGAAGGGTGGCACCACCTGAAGATCTTCAATGCCCGGATACCCGACGCGGGCGTGTATCTCTGCAAGGCACGCAGCGCCTTCGGAGAAGCCATGTCGGCAGCCGTCCTCCTGGTGGACCCTGGCGCCCATACCCAGGAAGCCGGACCCCCCACTGAGCCCGCAGCCGGTTACCCCAGCACCAACGGCATCCAGGACGGTGAGGGGCCAGACAGCCGCCGTTGCCTCCATGAGGCGAGGCGCGAGAGGAGACACCGGAGCCGCCATCGCAACCTCCGGGACCCGCAGCCCGCCTCCAGGAGCGCCCGCCAGAGTCAGATCAGCGAGGAGGGGCCGCGGGTTTCCAAAGTCAAGGTGTTCTCTGTGACAGAGGGCAAGCACGCCAAGTTCCGCTGCTACGTCACCGGGAAGCCCAAGCCTGAGATCATCTGGAGGAAGGATGGCAGGCTGATCGCCCCTGGTAGGCGTCACCTTCTCTACGAAGACAGGGAGGGCTACTTCATCCTCAAGGTCCTGTACTGCAAACAGCAGGATAATGGTCTGTATGCCTGCGCAGCCTCCAATGCAGCTGGTCAGACACTCAGCTCCGTGCTGCTCCACGTCAAAGGTAATAGCCCTGCATCGCATGGAATCTCTTCTCAATGAGGGTTCATAGAAATGGGAAAAGCGCTCTTATTTATGACGCGGAGTCTATCCTTTGTTTTAATTCATTTGTTTGCAAAAAGGGAACATTGCTATCTAGGCCAGCACTTGTTGTCCATCCCTTGAGAAGGTGGTGGGTGAGCTGCCTTCTTGAGCCGCTGCAGTCCATGTGGTGTAGTTACACCCACACAGTGCTGTTAGGGAGGGAGTTCCAGGATCCAGGGTCCACCGGGAGTTCCAGTGAAGGGACGGCAATATACTTCCAAGTCATGGTGGTGAGTGGTTTGGAGGGGAACTTACAGGAAGTGGTGTTCCCATGTATCTGCTGCCCTTGTCCTTCTAGGTCGTGGGTTTGGAAGAATGGGGTGTCAATCAAGCTTTGTCCTGGATGGCGTTGAGCTTCTTGAGTGTTGTTGGAGCTGCACTCATCCAGGCAAGTGGGGAGTATTCCATGACGCTCCAGACTTGTGCCCTATCTGCCACCTTAACCATTCATTCCACCACCACCAACGCACAGTGGCTTCAGTGTGTACCATCTACAAGACGCACGAGCCAGTGACGCTCAAAATCCACGAATGAATTAAAGATGGCTGTTGTCCATAAAATGCTCGTTAGCTACAAAGGAATATGATCTGTCCCTCTCTGTCCATCTTCAGAGCCTCACATTAAGTTTAAGAGTCAGCTGCAAGATGTGGAGGTGAACGAGAGGGAACAGGCCATCCTGGAGTGTGAGGTTCCCGGTGACTCGATCCCAGCTGTCTGGTACCTTGAAGACCGTAAGTTACATTCCAGCGCCAAGTACATCATCGAGCAGCAGGG
Organism: Carcharodon carcharias; assembly: GCF_017639515.1. Classification (NCBI taxonomy): domain Eukaryota; kingdom Metazoa; phylum Chordata; class Chondrichthyes; order Lamniformes; family Lamnidae; genus Carcharodon; species Carcharodon carcharias. The sequence continues at coordinate 16,589,261 of NC_054478.1, read as the reverse complement.
GAGCCTGCGCCGCCTCACCATCAAGGACATCACCATGGACGATGATGGCGTTTACCTCTGTGAGATGAAAGATGGTGGCAGGAGCATCGCTGAGGTGGCAGTGAAAGGTAGGGGTGCAGCCTCTCCCCTGGTATGTGTGTTGACGAAGTGGGGCGAGGGAAAAGCTGGGGGATTGCCACCCACCATGCGCCCACTGATCAAATGACTGGTTAATGCCCCAGCCGTTATTTGATGCCAGGGTGGCCCCCACCGTCAGGATTGGCAGTGCCAACAATCACTCGGGTGGCTGTATTTCCCACAAAAATGCTGGTCCTGTTCAAGGATCCAGGGCAGGATGGGTGGCCTCGTCCCCCAGTCCCACCGGCACATCCGCCTCGTCCCCCAGTCCCTCCGGCACATCCGCCTCGTCCCCCAGTCCCTCCGGCACATCCGCCTCGTCCCCCAGTCCCATCGGCACATCCGCCTCGTCCCCCAGTCCCACCGGCACATCCGCCTCGTCCCCCAGTCCCTCCGGCACATCCGCCTCATGCCCCAGTCCCTCCTGCACATCCCACGTGCCCCAGTCCCTCCGGCACATCTACCTCGTGCCCCAGTCCCTCCGGCACATCCACCTCGTACCCCAGTCCCTCCGGCACATCCCACGTGCCCCAGTCCCTCCGGCACATCCGCCTCGTGCCCCAGTCCCTCCGGCACATCCGCCTCGTGCCCCAGTCCCTCCGGCACATCCGCCTCGTGCCCCAGTCCCTCCGGCACATCCGCCTCGTGCCCCAGTCCCTCCGGCACATCCGCCTCGTGCCCCAGTCCCTCCGGCACATCCCACGTGCCCCAGTCCCTCCGGCACATCCACCTCGTGCCCCAGTCCCTCCGGCACATCCCACGTGCCCCAGTCCCTCCGGCACATCCACCTCGTGCCCCAGTCCCACCCGCCTCGTGCCCCAGTCCCTCCGGCACATCCAGGTGCCTCAATCCCACTGGCAGCAGAATCCATTCTGATGTCAGCTGTGGCCAATGAATCACACTCTCTTTTTAGTCAGAACATCATGGGTTTGAGTCACACTCTGGAGACTGCTGGAGGGTCAGTACTGAGGGAGTGCCGCACTGTCAGAGGGTCAGTACTGAGGGAGTGCCGCACTGTCTGAGGGTCAGTACTGAGGGAGTGCCACACTGTCTGAGGGTCAGTACTGAGGGAGTGCTGCACTGTCAGAGGGTCAGTACTGAGGGTGTGCTGCACTGTCAGAGGGTCAGTACTGAGGGAGTGCCGCACTGTCAGAGGGTCAGTACTGAGGGAGTGCCGCACTGTCAGAGGGTCAGTACTGAGGGAGTGCTGCACTGTCAGAGGGTCAGTACTGAGGGAGTGCCGCACTGTCAGAGGGTCAGTACTGAGGGAGTGCTGCACTGTCAGAGGGTCAGTACTGAGGGAGTGCTGCACTGTCAGGGGGTCAGTACTGAGGGAGTGCTGCACTGTCAGAGGTTCAGTACTGAGGGAGTGCTGCACTGTCAGGGGGTCAGTACTGAGGGAGTGCTGCATGTCATAGGTTTCCACAGCCAACATCACTAAACCAAATACCTGATCATCAGCACATTGCTGCAGGGTCTGGTATTCATAAATTGCTGTCTGGAAACAGCTCCGCTAACAGTGCAGCACTCCTTATGTACTGGGTGTATCAGGCGGGGTTTTGTACACAGGTCCTAGAGTGGGTCTTGAACCTACAGCCTCCTGACTCAGAGACAGGACTGCAACCCACAGAGCCACAGTCGAGGCGAGTGGAAACAAGAATGATCTCAGGTGAGGGTTTATTTTAATGATTCAGACTCTTCTCCCTCTCTCCCCACAAAGGTAAAATTGTGAAGCGGTTACCACGGAAACTGGATGTGGTGGAAGGGGAGAACGCAGCATTTTGTGTGGACTTGGATGAGGAGAATGTGGAGGTTTCCTGGTACAAGGATGGGGAGCTGCTGAGTGAGTCTCACAAAACCATTATCAAATCCTTCGGGAAGACACACATCCTGGTCTTCGTCAACGCCACGGCGGAAGATTCCGGTGTCGTCACCTTTGTGATCAGTGACTCCAAATCGTCATCCCAGCTCCGAGTGAAAGGTAAGTTGTCCAAGCGAGATCAACGTCCTCAAGTCCCATCATATACTCAGCAATATGGCTCCCGCCGTTTTGAATGAGGCTATTCAACAAACATGCAAAGCCTTGCCTGTCAACACGGGATCTGGGGGAGGCCATTCAGCCCCTCGAGCCGGTACTGTCATTCAATTAGATCATGGCTGATCTGTACCTTAACTCCTTGGCTCCATATCCTTCAATCCTCTCTCCACACCCCCCTCAAAAATCTACCAAGCTCAGTTCTGAAGTTTTCAATTGATCCCACCCCCCCAACCCTGCCCAACCCCACCCCCACCCCCCACCCCCCACCCCCCCGCAGCCTGTCACAGCCTCCACAGCCTCTTTGGGGGAGAGAGTTCCAGATTTCCACTCCCCTCTGTGTGAAGATGTTCTTCCTGACATCACCCCTCAACGGCCTGACACGATTTCCATGATTCTGCCCCCATGTTCTGGGCTCCCCCCCCCCACCACCCCCACCCTCCGTGCCAGAGGAAATAGCTTCTCTCGATCGACCCTCCCAAACCCTCTGGCCGTCTTAAACACCTTGATTAAATCGGCCCTTAATCTCCTCAACTCAATGAGTAGAAGGAATGGGCCCTCATGATTTAACCCGCTTTGGCCCTGGTTTCATTATTGTGAACCTGTGCAGCCCCTCCTAGGCCATGATATCCTTCCTGAGATACGTTGCGGAGTCAGGCCAAAGGCTCCCAGTCATCGGGCATGGTGGTGGTCTGGTGGTAATGTCACTCGACTAGTAATCTAATAGGCCTAGGCTAATGGCCTGGGGCCATGAGTTCAAAATCCCACCGTGGTCGCTGCTGGGATTTAAACTCAATTAATTAACAAATAAACCTGGAAATAAAGCTGATCTCAGTGATGATGACCATGGAACTGTCAGTGAATGTCATAAAAACCCATCTGCCATCCATCCACCAGAGCTCTTAACTGACCTCTCAAATAGCCTAGCAGGGCAATTAGGGATAGCCTTGCCAATGATGCCCACATCCCTGCAATGGGGGTGGGGGGGGTGGTGGGGATGGTGAAGAGGGAGCACTGAGTAAATTGGAGTCTTTGCCACCAGAATGGGAGTCTGATCAGCCCCCCAAAAATGAGAGCCTACTGTGCTCTTGCCAATGTAGAGTGTGCTGCCACCCTAGACCTGACTTGACTTGATGTGTCACAATTCTACTCTGGCTCTGTAGTGCTTGAGGCCATAAACTCAGCAGTTCCTCCCACAGGGGGAAGCAATGAAGGAAATGTACAACTTGATCCTATAAATGAAGTGTGAGAAGCACTCCACTAGATTAGCACCCAGAGAGTGTAGGTGGAGATCCAGTCTGGGGTTTCACAAATGTAAAATGACATCAGAAATAGGAGCTAGTGTAGGCCATTTGGCCCCTTGAGTTTGTTCTGCCATTCAGTACATTCATGGCTGATCTTCTACCTTATAATTGATGCTGGAGATCAGCCACGCTCGTATTGAATGGTGGAGCAGGATCAATGGGCCTGCTCCTTTTTCTTACGTTCTTAACTGCACTTTCCTGCCCTCTCCCTACATCCCTCGAGAGATCAAAACTGTATCTATCCCGGCCTTAAAGGTATTCAACAATGGAGCATCCACAGCCCCCTGGTAGAGAATTCCAAAGATTCACAATCCCCTTCGAGTGAAGTAATTTCTCCTCATCTCAGTCCTAAGTGATTGACCCGTAACCCTGAAACTGTACCCCCCCCCACCCCCCCACCGCCCCCGTGTTCAAGTTCTCTGGTCAGGGGAAACAATTTCTCCTGTGAAGCCCCCTCAGAATCTTTTGTTTCAATGAGATCATCACTCATTCTCCCAAAAGCTAAAGAATAAAAGCCCAATTTACTTAGCGCCTCACCCTCTCGTCCCAGAAACCAATGGAGTGAACCTTCACTGTACCGCCTCAAATACAAGGATATCCCTCCTTAAATATGGACACCAAAACTGCACGTGGTATTCCAGACGTGGTCTCACCAAAGCCCTTTATGACCTCTTTGGCCGAGGCTGTGAGGGAGTTCTGTAAAATCTTTTATAAAGCTCTGTTCAGGCCTCAGTTGGAGGATTATATCTGGTGCCGCACTTTAGGAAGGATGTCAAGGCTTTGGAGAGGGTACGGAGAAGATTTACTAGAATGGGACCAGGGATGAGGGACTTCAGTTAATGTGGAGAGACTGGAGAATACTCATGAGTATTCCCAATTTTAATCCTTTTACCATTTGCCTTTACCTGCGTGGGCCCTGAGCTCTGGAATTCCCTCCCTAAATCTCTCTGCCTCTCCACCTTTACTCCTTCAAGAGGCTTCTTAAAACCTATCTAAGAAGGCAATGGAATGCTGGTGTTTATTGCAAGGGGAATGGAATATAAAAGTAGAGATGTTTTAGCAACAGTGGTACAGGGTGTTGGTGAGACCTCATGGGAACACTCATGAGGCCAGAATTAGAGGAGCACAGAGATCTCAGAGGGTCGTGGGGCTGGAGGAGGTTACAGAGATAGGGAGGGGCGAGGCTGTGGAGGGATTTGAAAGCAAAGCGGCACACAAAGCAGAAAACCTGATCTTCCAAGACCATTCCCGTCCTTCTGAGCTCAGTACTTGCTCCATGATTATGGAATCTTACAGCACAGAAGGAGGCCATTTGGCCCATCATGCCTGTGCTGGCTCTTTGAAAGAGCTACCCAGTTAATCCCACTCTCCCCTGCTCTTCACCCATATCCCTGCAGATCTTTCCTTTTCAACACATTCCATCTCATAGCAACTCACTGTGTTAAATCATCGGGAGTAGTGTGTTTGGGTCTCCTTATAGAAAAAAAGACATCAATGTGTTAAACACAGTTCAGAGAAGGTTCATGCGGCTGATTCCTGGGATGAGGGGGATTATCCTATGAGGAAAGGTTGGACTGGCTGGGCCTGTACCCATTGGAGTTTAGAAGAATGAGGGGTGATCTTATTGAAACATAAGATCCTGATGGGACTTGACAGGGCGGATACTGAAAGGACGTTTCCACTTGTAGAAGAGACCAGGACTAGGGGACACAGTTTAAAAATAAGGAGCCTCCAATTTAAGACGGAGATGAGAAGAAATATTTTCTCTTAGAGGGTGGAGAATCTTTGGGACTCTCTTCCCCAGGCAGTAGTGGAGGTAGGGTCAGTGAATATTTTTAAGGCAGAGGTAGATAGTTCCTTGATTGACAATGGGTGTCAAAGGTTATCAAGGGTAGGCAGGAATATGGAGTTGAGCCATGATCTTATTGAATGGCGGAGCAGGCTTGGGAGGTCCAAAGGGACTATTCCTGCTCCTATTTCATATGTTCATATGTCAATGACCAAGCTTTTGGTCACCAGTCCTGAAAGCCTATGAGGTTTGGTGTCAGGTTTTGTCCGATGATGGTCTTGTGGAGCACCTTGGGATATGTTACTACTTGGGCAGCACTATATAATTGCAGCTGTTGTGTGTTTTCCATTTTGTAGCCAAGAGACAGGTGCCTCCGAGCGCCCCAGTGAATGTACGGATGAGCAGTGAGAAGCCCAACATTGCCTCACTGCTGTGGTCACCACCGTCCGACTGCCAGAGGAACAGGGTGTCGGCTTACGTGATCGAGCGGCAGGAGCTGGGCAGTGAGGAGTGGGTGCGCTGCCTGACCGCTGAGACCAGCACGGCCGTGGAGATCCTGGGAGACAGCGTACCCACCGAGGCTCGCTACCGATTTCGGGTCTGCTCCATCAACAACTACGGGAGGAGTGAGCAGGTGGAGTTTCCCGGAGCGGTACATCTGGGTAAGAGGCGGGGACAGTGAAGTTGGGGAGTGGAGGGGGGGTGGTGGGTGCATTAGGGGGAGACAATGTGAGGGATCTGTGACTGGGGGAGAGGGAAAGGAGGAAAGTCCCGGAGCAGGGCTTCAACACGCTGCATCCCTTCCTCACTCCCCATTCCAGGGTCAGAGAAGAGCAGAGTAATTGCCCCAGAAGGGCAGAATTTTACAGTCTGGGGTAATGAAGTTGCCCTCATGACTGAACTCAAATGAAGCTGCCCATAGAGATTTTGCAATCACCATAGTTCCCCTTTCCCAATGGGAGTTTAAATTTGCTACAAGTCAAGGGGATCGCCAGGCATGTAGCCTCAGTAATGCCAGCAAGCAATAAGCAGCCAATCAGGTAGAAGTATTCTCACAGACATCAAGCCAGGAAGTTACAAACACTTTATAGTTTACTTTTAATTTAAACTTACAGGTAATGAAACATATGATTTTTATTGGATTAAGACAGAAGCTAAAATATCATAAACAAGCTAAAAAAATTACTAAAAAGGAATTTTTTTTATCAAAATGGAGAAATTTAGCAAACATAAAGTTAGCTTTGCAGGGCCAGAGCAGGTGTTCATCAATAATTATGAAGCTATTAGACCATTAAAAGCCCAGTTACATCCCATTCAACAAGATGTATGATTTAACTTTTTCTTGGATTTTGCTGTGAGACCATAAGACGTAGGAGCAAAAGTAGACCATTCGGCCCATCAAGTCTGCTCCTCCATTCAATGAGATCATGGCTGATCTGATAATCCTCAACTCAACTTTCCTGTCTTTTCCCCATAACCCTCAATTCCCTTACTGATTAAAAATCTGTCTATCGCAGCCTTGAATATACTTAACGACCCAGTCTCTACAGCCCTCTGCGGTAAAGAATTCCACTGATTCACTACCCTCTGAGAGAAGAAATTCTTCCTTATCTCTCTTTTAAATGAGCGACCTCTTACTCTGAGAATATGCCCTCTGGTCCTAGACTCTCCCAAAAGGGGAAACAACCTCTTAGCATTTACCCTGTCAAGCCCCCTAAGAATATGTTTCAATATGGTTGCCTCTCATTTTTCTAAACTCCAATGAGTACAGGCCCAACTTACTTAATCTCTCCTCATAAGAAAATGCCTCCATACCTGGGATCAACCTAGTGAACCTTTTCTAGACTGCCTCCAATGCCAGTGTATGTTTCCTTAGGTAAGGGGACCAAAATTGTTCACAGTATTCTAGGTGTGGTCTAACTAGTGCCTTGTATAGTTTTAGCAAGACTTCCCTATTTTTATACTCCAGTCCCTTTGAAATAAAGGCCAACACTCCATTTGCCTTCCCTATTACCTGCTGAACTTGTATGTTAGCTTTTTGGATTCATGCACAGTGACTCCCAAATCCCTCTGTGCTGCAGCTTTCTGCAGTCTTTCTCCATTTAAATAATATTCAGCTCCTCTATTCTTCCTGCCAAAGTGCATAACCTCACATTTTCCCACATTATAATCCATCTGCCACATTTTTGCCCACTCACTTAACCTGTCTATGTCCCTCTGTAAACTCCTTGTGTCACCCCCACCACTTGTCTTCCCACCTATTTTTGTGTCATCCGTAAACTTGACAATAGTACATTTACTTCCCTCATCTAAGTCATTAATATTTATTGTAAATAATTGTGGCCCCAGCAATGATCCCTGTGGCACTCCACTAGTTACAGGTTGCCATCCTGAAATTGCCCCCCCTTATCCCAACTCTCTGTCTTCTATTAGTTAGTCAGTCCTTTATCCATGCTAATATACTACCCCCAATACCAAGGCCCCTTATCTTATTAAGTAGCCTTATGTGTGGTACCTTATCCCAACGCCTTTTGGAAATCCAAATATATTACAGCTACTGGTTCCTCTTTATCTATCCTGCTTGTTATCTCCTCATAGAATTCTAATAAATTTGTCAGGCATGGTTTCCCCTTCATGAAGCCATGCTGACTCTGCTTGATTGGATTATGCATTTCTAAATACTCTGCTATTACACCCTTTATAAATGTTAGAGTTAACATTTTCCTAATGACAGATGTTAAGCAAACTAGCCTACAGTTACCTGTCTTTTGTCTCTCTCCCTTTTTGAATAAGGGTGTTACATAGGCAGTTTTCCAATCCTCTGGGAGTTTTCCAGAATCTAAGGATTGTTGGGAGATTACTACCAGTGCATCCACTATCTGTGTAGCTACTTCCTTTAATATCCTAGGATGCAACCCATCAGGTCCAGGGGACTTATCGGCCTTTAGCCCCATTAGTTTCCCTAGTACTTTTTCTCTAGTGATAGTTATTGTATTTATTTCCCCTTCCCCCAGCCTTTTGCCCCTTGATTATTTAGTATTTTTGGAATTCCAATAGTGTCTTCTACTGTGAAGACTGAAGCAAAGCATTTATTCAATTCCTCTGTCATTTCCTGGTTCCCCATTATTATTTCCCCAGCCTCATTCTCTAAAAGGCCTATGTTCACTTTGGCCTCTCTCTTCCTTTTTATATATCTGAAGAAGCTCTTACTGTCTATTTTTATATTACTTGCTAGTTTACCCTTAAAAGTTTATTTTCTCTCTAATATTTTTTTGGCCATCTTTTGTTGGTTTTTAAAACTTTCCCAATCCTCTGGATTACTCCTAGTCCTTGCCACGTTTTATGTTTTTTCTTTCAATTTGATACTATCCTTAACTTTCTTGGTTAACCTTGGTTGGTTTATCCCCTTCCTTGAATCCTTCTTCCTCACTAGGATATATCTTTGTTGAGAGTCAGGAACTATTTTCTTAAACATCTGCCATTGTTCATCAACTGTCTTTTCTGCTAAACTGCTTTCTCAGCCCACTCTAGCCAACTCTGTCCCCATTCCTTTGTAATTACCCTTATTTAAGTTTAGCACAGTTGTTCCTGGTCCAAGCTTCTCACTCTCAAACTGAATGCTAAATTCTACCATGTTATGGTCACTGTTTCCTAGGGGATCCTTTATTCTGAGATCATTTATTAAACCTATCTCATTACACAGTACCAGATCCAAAATAGCCTGATCCCTAGTTGGATTCACAACATATTGTTCTAAGAAACTGTGCCGAATACACTCTATGAATTCTTGCTCGTATCTAGCTCTGCCAATTTGAGCTTCCCAATCTACATGAAGATTAAAGTCACCCTTGATTTATGTGCTTCCCTTTTTACATGTCTTCATTATCTCCTGACTTATCCTCTGTTCTACAATATAGCTAATGTCAGGGGGCTATAGACTACTCCCACCAGTGTCTTCTTCCCCTTGTTATTTCTTACCTCCACCCATATGGATTCAATATCTTCTGATCCAAGAAACTTTCTTGCTATTGTACTTATTCCATCTCATACTCACCAAGCTACCCCACCACCCTTTCCTTCTTGCCTGTCCTTTCGAAAAGTCCCATACCCCTAAATATTTCGTTCTCAGCTTTGATCTCCTTGTAACCATGTTTCCTTAATGGCTAGAAGATCATACCCATTTTCCACTACTTGTGCCAATAATTCACTTATTTTGTTCCGAATACCGCGTGCGTTTAGGTAAAGAGCCATTAATTTTGCCTTTTTGCCAGCTTTTTCTCCTTTTGACCCTAATTGCTGCTGTTTTTTCATGTTTGTACACTCCGTCCCTTCCTGTCACACTTTGGGTATCGTTACCTAAGTAGCTACCCTGCAAGTCTACCATGTCCTTTTGCTCTGTGAGCCTACGTATCCCCTTTCCAGAACCCTCCCCCACCCCTCTATTTAGTTTAAGGCTCTCTCTACAGCCCTAGTTATATAAAGGAGCTTAGAATCACTGACAGTAACTTCAGGATGTCTGTGTTATTCTGCAGAGAGCGGAGTCCAGTAATTACTGTAAATTTCAGTGGAACGATAAGAGCAAACGCTGATAGTTTCACCATCATTACTACCAGAGAGTAATCACAGGGTCCAGAGCCAGTGTTAAGTACACAGGAGCTGACACTAAGATGGTGGCGTATTTACAATGTTGCTGGCCTGGTAATCTAGACACCCAGGCTAATGTTGTGGGGACTTGGGGTCAAATCCTACTACAGCAGCTGCTGTAACTCAAATTCAATTAATAAAATCTGGCATAATCTCAGCAATGACGACCAAGAAGCTATCAATTGTTGTAAAAACCTATTTGGTTCACTAATGCCCTTTAGGGAAGGAAATTTGCCATCCTTACCTGGTCTGGCCTACATGTGACTCCAGACCCACAGCAATGTGGTTGACTCTTAACTGCCCTCTGAAATGGCCTAGCGAGTCTCTCAAGGCAATTAGGGATGGGCAACAAACATTGGCCTCTCCAACAACAGTTGTATCCAGTGAGAGAATAAAGAAAACATAGGTAACACAGCACCAGAAGGAGACAATCATGGTACAATTTTAAACTTGTTATGGACAAAGAAATAGACAAGTTGCAAAAACAGGTTTTGGATTGGGGGAGAGCAGATTTTAGTAAAATAAGGCAAGATCCGGCCAAGGTAGACTGGGAATAGCTACTTGTGGGGAAATCTACAGAGGAGCAGTGGGGGGTGTTCAAAAAGGAAATGGGGAGGGTACAGGCTCAACATGTTCCCTCTAGGGTGATAGGAAGGAGTAACAAGCCCAGAGAACCATGGATGACCAGAGATATTCAGGTTACGATGAGAAGCAAAAGAGAGGCTTTTAGCAGGTATAAGGGAAGCAAATCAGCAGAGGCAATAGTGGGGTACAGACAGTGCAGGGTGGAGCTTAAGAACGCAATTAGGAGAGCAAAGAGGGGATATGAGAAAGCTCTGGCTGGTAAAAGTAGGGAAAATCCCAAGATATTCTATAAGTATATCAATGGGAAGAGGATAACCAGGGAAAGAGTAGGGCCCATTAGGGACCAAGGGGGCAACCTATGGGTGGAGCCAGAGGACATCGCTAGAGTGTTGAACAAATACTTCACATCCAAGAGAATGTGGATGAAGGTATGGAACTCGGGGAGAGAGACTGCGAGGTTCTTGAGCAAATTGATATAGGGAGTGACAAGGTATTGGAGGTGTTGGCACGCTTAGAAGTGAACAGATCTCCAGGTCTGGGTGATTTGTGTCCCAGACTGCTGAGGGAGGCAAGGGAGGAGATCGCAGGGGCTCTGACCCAAATTTTGAATTCCTCTCTAGCCAGGGGGGAGGTGCCAGAGGACTGGAGAACAGTTAATGTGGTTCTGCTATTTAAGAAGGGTTGTAGAGACAAGCCAGGGGACTACAGGCCAGTGAGTCTCACGTCAGTGGTAGGGAAACTATTGGAGAAAATTCTGAAGGAGAGAATCTATCTCCACTTGGAGAGGCAAGGTTTGATCAGGGATAGTCAATATGGCTTTGTCAGAGGGAAGTCATGCCTAACAAATTTGATTGAATTTTTTGAGGAGGTCACCAGGTGTGTAGATGAGGGTGGTGCAGTTGATGTAGTTTATATAGATTTCAGCAAAGCCTTTGTCAAGGTCCCACATGGGAGACTTATAAAGAAGGCAAATGCACATGGGATACAGGGGATTCAAAATTGGCTTAGCTGATAATAGATTGATAAGGCGGATTCAAAATTGGCTTAGCTGTAGGAGACAGAGGGTGATGACAGAAGGATGTTTTAGTGACTGGAAGCCAGTGTCCAGTGGCGTACCACAGGGATCTGTGCTGGGTCCCCTATTATTCGTCATTTATATAAACGACATAGATGACTCTGTGGGGGGTAAGATTAGTAAGTTTGTGGATGACACAAAGATTGGCCGAGTGGTTAACGGTGAGATTGAGTGTCTTGGGCTACAGGAAGACATAGACGAGATGGTCAAATGGGCAGATAAGTGGCAGATGGAATTTAACCCTGAAAAGTGTGAGGTGATACACTTTGGAAGCAGTAATTTGACAAGGAAGTATTCAATGAACAACATGACACTAGGGAGTTCTGAGGAACAAAGGGACCTTGGTATGTGTGTCCATAGATCTCTGAAGGCGGAGAGGCATGTTATTGGGGTGGTGAAAAAGGCATATGGGACACTTGCCTTTATCAATCGAGGCATAGATTACAAATGTAGGGAGATCATGTTGGAGTTGTATAGAACCTTGGTGAGGCCACAGCTGGAGTACTGTGTGCAGTTCTGATCGCCACATTATAGGAAGAATATGATTGCACTGGAGAGGGTGCAGAGGAGATTCACCAGGATGTTACCCGGGATGAAACATTTAAGTTATGAAGAGAGGTTGGATAGACTTGGGTTGTTTTCATTGGAGCAGAGACTGAGGGGTGACCTGATCGAGGTGGACAAGATTATGAGGGGCATGGACAGGGTGGATAGGGAGCAGCTGTTCCCCTTAGTTGAAGGGTCAGTCACAAGGGGACACAAGTTGAAGGTGAGGGGCAGGAGGTTTAGGGGGGATGTGAGGAAAAACTTTTTTACCCAGAGGGTGGTGAGGGTCTGGAATGCACTGCCTGGGAGGATGGTGGAGGTGGGTTGCCTCACATCCTTTAAAAAGTACCTGGATGAGCCCTCGGCACGTCATAACATTCAAGGCTATGGGCCAAGTGCTGGTAAATGGGATTAGGTAGGTAGGTCAGGTGTTTCTCACGTGTCAGACTCGTTGGGCCGAATGGCCTCTTCTGCCCTGTGTGATTCTGTGATTCCCTCTCATCCATTGTGTGCTTCACATATAGAAGATCTGAAACTGAGAAATGTATGGGCTGTGCAATATGAGATGGGGGAGACTGTCACAGAGCTGACTATAACTGTTCCTCTGTCTCTCCCAGTCCCGTCTGCAAGGATTCACACCCATCTGAGTGATTTGATAGCGTGTCAGGACACCGATGCGGAGTTTACCATTGAGCTGTCCACCTCAGTCCTAGGAATCTGGCACATGAAAGGACGGCAGCTCCATGATGATGAAAGGTTCAAGATCGAGCAGTCGAGGTCACGTCACTCACTGCTGATCAGAGGGGTCAAAATGGAAGAGAACGAGTCAGAGATAACATTTGTTGCCCATGGGGTGCGAGACTCCGCCATTTTGTTTGTCAAAGGTAAGAACAGCGTTTCCCTTAAGAACTATGACCAGTCAGTGTGCCAGGCAACAGGAGGAGGCCATTCAGCCCCTTGAGCCTGTTACACAGGAACAGGAGGAGGCCATTCAGCCCCTTGAGCCTGTTACACAAGCAACAGGAGAAGGTCATTCAGCCCTTCGAGTATGTTACACAGGAACAGGAGGAGGCCATTTAGTCCATTGAGCCTGTTACACAGGAACAGGAGGAGGCCATTCAGCCCCTTGAGTCTGTTACACAGGAACAGGAGGAGGCCATTCAGCCCCTTGAGTCCGTTACACAGGAACAGGAGGAGGCCATTCAGCCCCTTGAGATTATTATACAGGAGCAGGAGGCTTCTATTTTATAGTTTTCAAATCCCTCTATATCGTCGCCCCTCCTTATCTCTGTAATCTGCTGCAGCCCCACAACCCTACAAGCTCTCTGCACTCCTCCAATTCTGGCCTCTTACTCAACTCCGATTTCCTTCACTCCACCACTGGAATTCCCTCCCTAAATTCCTCTGTCACTCTACATCTCTCTCCTCCATAAGACCCTCCTTAAAATCTACCTCTTTGATGGTGAGCTTAATCACCATAGCGGCATAGTGGTAATATGCTGGGACTAGTATCGGGAGACTCAGGCTAATGATCTTGGGACATGGATTCAAATCCTCCCGCGGCACTACTGGAATAAATGTCGAATATAAAGCTAGTCTCAGTAATAGTGATCACGAAACCATTGTTGATTGTCATAAAAACCCATCTGGTTCACCAATGCCCCATTAGGGAAGGAAATCTGCTGTCCTTACCTGGTTTGGCCTACATGTGACTCCAGACCTCAGCAATGCATGGAACCCTATAGTTAGGGTTCCTGTGAAACAGCTTTGGCATGGTTTCACCACAGGTAAGACGCTGTACAAATGCAAGTTGTTACTGTAAGGCTACAATTCAGTTCAATCATAGTTGGTCTGCACGTCAACCTTTTCTCCATATCACTCAATACTCTTAACTAGCAGAAGTGAGTCGGTCGCAGAGGCCCCTCTGGGGCTGAACAGCTCTATCCTGAGTTGGAAATATATCGGCCGTTCCTTCACTGTCGCTGGGTCAAAATCCTGGAGCTCCCTCCCTAACTGCACTGTGGGTGTACCTACACCACATGGACTGCAATGGTTCAAATAGGCAGCTCACCCCCACCTTCTCAAGGGCAACTAGGGATGGGTAATAAACACTGGCCCAGCCAGCAAAGCCTACATCCCATGAAAGAATATTTTAAAGAAAGGAATCAGCTAGAGATTCAAAATCTGCGGAATGATCCTTGAGTATTTCTTTTATCTGTTTCACTTCCAGTCCTTCGTCAGAAGAATTCAAAACACGTTTTGAAAATATTCTCAAACATAAATACAGTGGATTAGCACCCAACACTGATACAACAACCCGAGTCAGCCTTTGACTGCAGTGACCCCACTCACCATCCTGACTTGGAAATATATCGGCCGTTCCTTCACTGTCGCTGGATCAAAATCCTGGAACTCCCTCCCTAACAGCACCGTAGGTGTACCTACACCACATGGACTGCAGCGGTTTAAGAAGGCAGCTCACCACCACCTTCTCAAGGGGCAATTAGGAATGGGCAATAAATGCTGGCCTAGCCAGCGAAGCCCACATCCTGTGAATGAATAAAAGGAAGAAGCAAAATGCTGCTGCTTCACCTTTGAACTTGGCTGCCCTCTAACCTTCATTAAGATTAACTTGAATTATTTGGTTCATTAGTTACCATTTCACCTTTCTCTTTGATCAGGTGCATTAGCAACGTGTGCGATGGGTGCAAAATTCTGCTGCCTGTGTCCTAACTCGCACCAAGTCCCTTTCCTCTATCACCCCTGTGCTCGCTGACCTACACTGCCCCCCCTACCGGTCACCAACCCTTCAATTTTAAAATTCTCATCCATGTTTTCAAATCCCTGACCCCCCCCGTCTCTGTGATATCCTCCAGCGTCTGGAGGTAACGAAGGCGAAGTTACAGTGGTGGAAATAGTGATGGTGCGAACATGAGGCTGAAACAGGATGGGGACCAATGACATTGGCATTCCTCCAAGATCTCTGCTCTACTAATTCTGGATCCTTGAGCATCTCCAATTTTATTCACTTCACCGTTGGCAGCTGACCTTCAGCTGCCTGGGCCCTAAGCGCTGGAACTCCTTCTATAAACCTCTCCATCTCTCTCTTTCCTCAGTTAAGATGGTCCTTAAGTTATGGATGAGGGTTTGTGGCCAGGTTTCTGGCTGTCTAACCTCCTTATTTGGTTCAGTGTCTTAATTTTGCTTTGTTCCTCTGGAGCACTTTGGGATGTTTTATTATGTTAAAGGTGCTGTATAAATGTAACTTGTTGTTGTTTAGCTGTCCCAGTGAGAATCACAACGAGCCCCGGAATGGATCGAGTCCAGCAGGTCACAGCCTCAGAGTCGATTGTCCTTTGTTGTGAGTTGTCAAGGCCGAATGTCCAGGTTCGCTGGTGTAAAGATGGTGAAGAACTCATCCCAAGTGACCGCCTCACTATCCAATCACTAGGCCAGGTTCGGAAGCTCATCGTCCAGTCTGCCCAGCCTTCAGATTCTGGTCAGTATGCCTGCGATGCAGCCGATGATGTCATCGTGTTCAGTGTTAAGGTTTCAGGTAAGCCCTATAGCCAAACTGGTAATTGTTTGTAAGGCTGTTGAAGGTTAAGGGGAGATTTAATAGAGGTGTTCAAAATCATGAAGGGTTTTGAAAGAGGAAATAAAGAGAAAACATTTCCCCCAGTATCCCTGTGACCACCCCCACCCCACCCTGACTCCAGACCCACAACCCTCCGAGATCTCTGTGCTCCTCTAATTCTGACCTCTTGCGCGTCCCCAATTTTAATCACTCCACCATTGGCGGCCGTGCCTTCAGCTACCTGGGTCTCAAGCTCAGGAATTCCCTCCATAAACCTCTCCACCTCTGTCTCACCCTTTAAGATTCTCCTTAAAACCTACCTGTTTGACCAAAAGTTTCGTCCTGATATCCCTTTTTGTGACAGGCTGAGAAATTTTGTTGGAATACGCTCCCCCAACAACATTAAAGATGTTGTATTATTACAAGTTGTTTTGTTTTTTTAATACTTTCATTCATTTTGGGTATCGCTGGCTGGGCCAGCATTTATTGCCCATCCCTAGTTGCCCTTGAGAAGGTGGTGGTGAGCTGCCTTCTTGAACCGCTGCAGTCCATGTGGTGTAGGTACACCCACAGTGCTGTTAGGGTGGGAGTTCCAGGATTTTGACCCAGCAACAGTGAAGGAACGGCGATATATTTCCAAGTCAGGATGGTGTGT
The DNA here is from genome assembly GCF_017639515.1 of Carcharodon carcharias. Classification (NCBI taxonomy): domain Eukaryota; kingdom Metazoa; phylum Chordata; class Chondrichthyes; order Lamniformes; family Lamnidae; genus Carcharodon; species Carcharodon carcharias. The sequence goes on along the minus strand of NC_054478.1, from coordinate 16,572,934 downwards.
GGCTTGGAGGGGAACTTCCAGGTGGTGGTGTTCCCATCTATCTGCTGCCCTCGTCCTTCTAGATGGTAGTGGTCATGGGTTTGGAAGGTGCTGCTTAAGGAGCCTTGGTGAGTTCCTGGAGTGCATCTTGTAGATGGTACACACGCTGCTGCTACTGTGCGTCAGTGGTGGAGGGAATGAATGTTTGTGGATGTGATGCCAATCAAGTGGGTTGTTTTGTCCTGGACAGTGTCCAGCTTCTTGAGTGTTGTTGGAGCTGCACTCATCCAGGCAAGTGGGGAGCATTCCATCACACTCCTGACTTGTGCCTTGTAGATGGCTTTGGAGAGTCAGGAGGTGAGTTACTCATCACAGGATTCCTAGCCTCTGACCTGCTCTTGTAACCACCGTATTTATATGGCTCGTCCAGTTCTGTTTCTGGTCAATGGTAACCCCCAGGATGTTGATAGTGGGGGATTCAGCGATGGTGAATGTGATTGAATATCAAGGGGCCAAGGTTAGATTCTCCCTTGTTGGAGGTGGTCATTGCTTGGCACTTGTGTAGTGCAAATGTTACTGTTACTGTTGTGTGCTGAAATGTTAGAGCTGAATATTAGTTTGACCAGACAACAGCGCTCTCACCTCTGAGTCAGGAGGCTGAGGTTCTGAGACCCACTAAAGGCAGTTAAGCACATAATCTTCAGTTGATTCATTCAGTGAAGAGGGAGTGCTGATTCATTCAGAGAGATTATGTTGGAACTATATAAAAGATTAGTTAGATCACAACTTGAGGACTGTGTGCAGTTCTGGTCACCTCATCCCGGAAAGGATGTGATTGCATTAGGGAAGGTACAGAGGAGATTTACAGAGTTGCTTTTTTAAATACATTTGTTCATGGGATGTGGACATCACCAAATCAGTCAGCATTTATTGCCCATCACCCTTGCTCAGAGGGCAATTAAAAGTCAACCTTGTCGCTGTGGGTCTGGAGTCACATGTAGGCCAGACTGGGTAAGGATGGCAGATTTCCTTCCCTAAAGGGCATTAGTGAACCAGATGGGTTTTTAAGACAATCAACAATGGTTTTGTGGTCAATAGCAGACTTTTAAGCCCAAGTTTTTATTGGATTCAAATTCCACTGTCTGCTGTGGTGGGATTCAAACCCAGGTCCCCCAGTGTTACCCCTGGGTCTCTGGATTAACAGTCTAGGGACAATACCACTACAGCACTGCCTCCCCATAGGGCTGGAAAATTGCAGCTATGAGGAAAGATTGGAGAGGCTGGGGTTGTTCTCCCTGGAACAGAGGAGGCTGAGGGGAGATTTGATTGAGTTGAACAAAATTGTGAGGGGCCTGGATAGAGTGGATAGGAAGGGCCCATATACCATAGCAGAGAGGTCAGTGACTAGGGGGCATAGATTTAAAGTGATTGGTAGAAAGATTAGAGGGAGATGGGGAAAAATGTTTTCACCCAGAGGGTTGTGGGGTCTAGAACTCACTGCCTGAAAGAGTAGTAGAGGCAGAAGCCCCCAACTCACTTAAAAGATGTCTGGATAAGCACCTCAAGTGCTGTAACCTACCAGGGCCACGGACTAAATGCTAAAAAGTGGGATGAGGCTGAGCGTCTCCTTTCCCAGACAGGGCAGACACGATGGGCCAAGTGGCTCCTCCTGTGCTGTAAACCTTCTATGATTCTATTGGAGGTGATGTTTTGTAGATGGAGGTGTTAGAGCTGAGGTTATCCAATGGCTCAGGGTGGTGTTGGCGACCCCCCTGTCACAGGTTGAAGGAAACAGTGACTTCTCCCACAGCCTTTCCAACATTCCTGCTGCAAGCAGCCAACAGCAAGAGACAGAGGAGCCTTCTCGTTCACCTCCTCGCTGCCGATGGGATCCAATGGGAAATGCAGATGCTCGTCTGCATATGAATCACTTGGAAATGAGCGATTTCTAGTCTGTTCTAGTTTACAGTTAGTAAACTCTGACAACCAAAGTAAAAGATCAGATGAACTTCCTCGGAGGAAGAGACTAGACAGAATCCAGGTTCCTGACCGTGTTCCTGGAATATCCCTGAAAATATTCCCAGCCGAGAAGCAAGAGGGAAGAGTTTTGTACACACAAAAAGCCATGGAGAGAACGTACATCTATATAGCACCTTTCACAACCTCGGGGTGCCACAAAGTACTTGACGGCTAATTTGCGCACAGCAAGCTCCCACAAGGAGCAATGGGATAATGACCAGGTTGTCTGCTTTTTGTGATGTGAGTCGAAGGGGGGATTAATGGTTCAGGGCACTGGGGACAACTCCCCTGCTCATCTTCAAAATAGGGATTTTTTACATCCACCTGTGAGGGTGAACATCTCATCTGAAAGACGGCACCTCCGACTGTGCTGCACTCCCTCTGCACTGGTGCCCCCGGAAAGTTTGAATCTTGTGCTGTAGTGGGACTCGAACCCATGACCTTTCAACTAATGGATTGTTTAATGTGTTACCTGGGATAGACAAGAGGGCAGTGTGATCGAACCAGGTAACAGTGCCTTGTTCCAAAAGACGTGAAGGGGTTGAGGGTCCGAGCGAAGAGGCAACGGCATTGGGGTTGTTTGAGGTCAAATGGCGCAAGCTGGTTATAAAAATGCTTTCGTTCTTATGTAACCCGATATACAGAGCAGTAATGGGCCCTGAATAGCAACTTAATCAGAGTCTGGCTTTCACACAACAGCTATCTCTGTTGGCAGCTGTTCACTGCACTTGTAATGTCATTTATAACACTTCACACAAGAATTTATGGTTTCTCTAACTTACTTGTCCCCTCTAGTTGATGTTGTAGCCTCTGGCATTTCTTACATACCAGCTGTCTATGAATCCTTCTGAATGGGTCACAAGTATTGAAGAATTTAGTTTTGTCCATCATCTCCTGTCGTAGGACAAGGCCTTGGAGAGGGTGTGGAGATGATTTACTAGAAAGGGACCAGGGACGAGGGATTTCAGTTAATGTGGAGAGACTGGAGGAACTGGGTTTGTTCTCCTTGGATCAGAGAAGGTTAAGAGGAGATTTAATAAAGGTTTTCAAAATCATGAGGGGTTTTGATAAAGTAAATAAAGAGAAACTGGCAGGAGGGTGAGAAATCACGGGGACACAGGTTTAAGATAATCGGGAAAGGAACCAGCGGCAATGAAGATGATTTATTTTTTTACGCAGTGAGTTGTTGTGATCTTGAAGGCGCTGCCTGAAAGGGCGGTGGAAGCAGATTCAACAGGAACTTTCAAAAGGAAATTGCTTGATGGGGCTAAATTTGCAGGGCTGTGGGGAAAGAGCAGGGGGAGTGGGACTAATTGGATAGACCTTTCAAAAAGGGCCAGCACAGACATGATTAGTTGAATGGTCTTGTTCTGCGTTGTAAGCTTCGAGGATTCTAAGGCTGAAGATCGTGCCTGGGCTGTTCCATCTCATTTCCCTGATTTCCTCCCTTCCTCTGAGGTTGTTGACCTGTGAAGGTCTTGAATCCAAACGTACCAGTGCCCTCCTGGTATCTCACCCAATTTGCCAAGCTTCATGTGTGAACCTACACACTGCTGCCTGAACCCTAACCTGCACCAGGTCCCATTTACCTGCTGTGCTAACTGACCGACACACTCGGTTTGGCAACAACTCGATCTTCAAATTCTGATCCTTACTTTGAAATCACCTCCATGGCTTTTCCCCTCCCTATTTTTGTATTTTATATACCTCGGAGCTAAACCAAGATGACACACTAGCTTATATGCGTGTAACAAGAATTGATTCATAGTGCTTTAAAATATTTACTCCATGCTCACAGCTCTTATGGCTCCAGCAACTTCAATAGTTTGTTCACTTTTTTCTGAGTCCACACCCAGGCTTAATCAATCAAATACAATAAGCCTCAATAGTAAACAGACTCACATAATCAAAAACAGAACAATTGAACACTACACCTATCTCTGCACCCTCCTCCAGTGAGAGGGGGAGTACTGTCAGTAACTGAAGGAGTGAGGGGGAGAGACAGCATTAATTGAGGTAGTGAAAGGGAGAGACAGATTAACTGAGGGAGTGAGGGGAAGTAACGGAATTAACTGAGGGAGTGAGAAAGGGAGCATTAACTGAGGGAGTGATAGCATTAACAAATGGCTTGAGAGGGAGTAACAGAATTAGCTGAGGGAATGAGAAGGGGAGTGACAGCATTAACCGGGGGAGTGAGAGGGAGAGATAGCATTAACTGAGAAAGTGAGGGGGAGAGACGACCTTAACTGAGGAAGTAAGAGGGGGGTGACAGCATTAACTGAGGGAGTGAGAGGGAATAACAGCATGAACTGAGGGAGTGACAGCATCAACTACACATTGTGCTATACCTCAGTTTGGCTTCACCACAGTATTTACGTCATAACTCTGCCTGTTTCAGAATCTCCAGTGAGAATAGTGAACGGTACAGACGATACGAAGATGGAATATCTCACTTCTGACCGTATTGCCCTGACCTGTGAGCTCTCCCACTCCAACGCCGAGGTGAAATGGTACAAGGACGGATTGGAGGTTGAGGGAAGTGGGAATGTCACAATGGAGTCACATGGGGTCCACAGGAGTCTGATTATTCAGAAGGCCGGAACGGAAGATTCCGGAGAATACGTCTGTGATGCTGGAGACGATTCCATTTTTTATGACATCACAGTGAAAGGTTAGACACCACATTAAGTATCAGGAACTGTCCTCTGCTCCCCCCCCCTGCCACCCCCCCCCCACCCCCCCCCACCCCCCAACCCCAGCCCCCCACTCCGCTCTGCAAAAACTGGTGTTGGTCCGAAGAAACTCAGGGGTTGGTTGTGAAGTGTTTTGGGGTAATTTGAGAATGAGATTAAATGCAGTGTATCAATTGTGACACAGTTAGTATCACCCTTGCCTCTGAATCACGATGTTATGGGCCCAAGTCCCACTCCAGTGCTTGAGTATAAAAATCAAGCTGACACTCCAGTGCAGTGCTGAGGGAGTGCTGCTCTGTCAGAGGCGCTGCTTCTGATGTGAAATTAAACCCAATGCCCCACCTGCCTGCTCGGGTGGGTGTAAAAGATCCAGTGGCAACTATATTGATGAGGAACAGAGGAGTTCTCCCCCGTGTCCTCGCCAATATTTATCCCTCAATTAACATCACAAAATCAGATTATCTGCTCATTATCGCAATGTTATTTGTGGGATCTTGCTGTGTGCAAAATGGCCGCTGCATTTTCTACGTTATAACATTGACTACTCTTCAAAAAACTTGTACTTCGTTGGCTGTAAAATGCTCTGAGACATCTGGTGGTTGTGAAGTGCAAGTCTTTCATTTTTCCTTTTTGGTAAAGTGGAAACCTTTCTAGACCTTTCTGAGGTCAGTATGGAATCCATCCCAATTCTTCCCAGAATGCCAAGGGCCTGTCACACAGTAAACGTGACTCAACTAAACTATTTAAGCCTTGATTCCAAGAGAGTGTTGTCACCTCTGAAGGTCACGAGTTCCAGATCCACTCCAGAGATTTCAGCACAATCTCCAGGCTGACACTCCCAGTGCAGTACTGAGGGAGTGCTGCACTGTCAGAGGTGCCATGTTTTGGACGACACGTTAACCCGAGGCCCTACCTGCCATCTCAGGTGGACATACCTTTGAGCATTGTTTCAAAGAGGAGCAGGGGAGCTCTGCCCAGGGTCCTCTCCCTCAACCAGCATCACAAAAAAACAGATAACCTGACCCTTATCACATTGCTGTTTGTGGGATCTTCCTGTGCAAAAGTTGGCTGCTCTGGTTCCTACATTAGCGAAGTGACTACACTTCAAAAAGCAGGGCATTGGTTGTAAAGTGTTTGGATGTCCTGAGGTGATGAAAAGCGCTATGGAAATCCTTTTCAGAGGAATGGGCAAGGGCACTAAAGGCTTCAGAACCAAGACAGCCGAATAGAAATCTAATCAAATGGCACAAGAGGCTTCGGGGCTGATTGGCCTCCTCCTGTTCCTATGTAACAGGATCCAGGGGCTGAATGGCCTCCTGTTTCTTTGCAACACACGAGGGGCTGAATGGCCTCATCCTGCTCCTAACTCCTTTCTCCCTTTTATCCCTGGAGCCCCCGACGACATTAAGAGTCATTGAGGATGGTCTTCGGGTTGAGTACCTGAGCTGCGAGCCAGTCGTGCTGAGGTGCGAGACTTCTCGAGCGGACTCAGTGGTGAAATGGTACAAGGATGGCCAAGAACTGGAGGAGAGCCAGGGCATTAAGTTGGAGGCTGAGGGGGGCCTCAGGAGGCTGGTGATCCCCAGAGCCTCCAGGAGTGACAGTGGAGAGTACATCTGCAAGGCGGTGGACGGCTCTGTGTCCTTCAGCGTCATTGTGTCAGGTGAGAGCGTTGGAGAGGGGCAGCTGGAGGCTCCCAGCTAGACACATGACACAACCTCACACCCTGAGGGGTAGTTTTTTTCAAAGGTGTATGACGCTGGGAGCTGAGCTACAAAGGAGGGAGGAGAGAAAGAGAGAAAGCCTTTCATTTCCCAGTGCATGGTCAGGCACTGCCGGTGGGAGTTTTAGGTAGATTCTGATCTTTGTTTTAAAGCTTCCAGTTATTGTGTATATATTTTTTTCTCCATTCCTTTCTATTTCTCAATGTCTCCCTCCCTTTCTCCCACTCTTTATCTGTCTCCCTGTGCCTTTCCTTCCTCCCTCCCTCTGACATGGACTCGATGGGCTGAATGGCCTCTTTGTGTGCCATAATGACCCTGACTCTCTTTTACTCTCCCCCATTTCATTATCTTTCTCTCTTCCTCTTTTTGTAATTCTCCTTCTGTTCCTCTCATTCTTTTTCTTTCTCTCCTCTCTTTTATTTTCTTCCTCTACTCTTTACCTCACCGTCTCTTTCTCCATCACTCTCTCAATTTCTCTCCTGCCCTCTCTTTTTCCTTCTTTCTCATCTCTCTTTTTCTCTCTTCCTCCACTCTATACCTCTCCCTCTCTCTCTCTCCTTCAGTCTCTCAATTTCTCTCCCTCCCTCTCTTTCTCCTTCTTTCTTGCCTCTTTTTCTCTCTTCCTTTACTTTCTTCATCACTCTTTCTACAGCCCTCTCCTCTCATTCTCTGTCTCACTCTTTCCTTCTCTCACTGTGTTGGATCCAGAGCCTCCGGTGAAAATCGTCAATAGTTCCCCTCCTGTGTTGAGCGTGCTGACCGGTGGTAAGATTACCCTCTTGTGTGAGCTCTCACGGCCTGAGGCAGAGGTGAGATGGTACAAGGATGGGGTGGAGGTGAAGAATGTGAGGGCCAAGATGGAGGTGGACAGAGGGTGCAGGAGGCTGACTGTCTGCTCAGCTACGATGGAGGACCAAGGGATGTACGTGTGTGACGCATTCGATGACTCGGCCAAGTTTGAAGTGACCGTCTCCGGTGAGTCCTCGGTCAAGCCACACTTGACCCATTGACATCATTTCTCCTGGGATCCCATTGCTCTCGTTCAGAGCTACAACATGAGAGAGAGAGAAAGACCACACAATTTCAGGGATGAGTTATCACATTCCTATGTGTTACACCTTGTTACAGGGGAAAATCGGTCTTGAAAATGAGAAAGCCAGTCATTTCCTGATGGATTTCCTCATGTGGGGAAACAGGCAATTAACCTTTAATTAACCCCCCAATAAGAACTGAATAAATAGGAGCAGGAGTAGGCCATTCAGCCCATCACCCTGCTCTGCCATTCAGTATGATCATGGCTGACCCTCTACCTTGAACCAACTTTCCCACCTGATCCCAATTCCCCTAATTCCCTTAGTGTCCAAAGATCTACCAATCTCAGTTTTGAATACACTCAGTCACTGACCATCCATAACCCTCTGGGGCAGAGAATTCGCAAGATTCACAACTGTCCGTGTGAAGAAATCCCTCCTCATCTCAGTGCTAAATGGCTGACTCCTTATCCTGAAAATGTGACCCCATGTTCTACAATCTTCATTCACGTTAACAATAATAGGGCCAGTGATCTTAAGGAACAGAACAGCAGAATAATACATCGTGTGTCACACGTACACAAGAATGTTCCTGTCCATTTAAATACCATGTCACTAATTTATGTCGAGTAGTGTGACAGGGTCATTATTACTGTAACACAAACTATAGTGATAATGCTGTGTGGAAGGATTGTTCAGGACACTCTGTGTAGAGACATCGGAAATGGGTCACAGGGATTTCCTCTGCTCAATTTTCAACAAAATTATCATTCCTCCTTTATCCTCTCTACAGTAATTGTAACTCTCACTCTTTTACTCTCTCTCATTCACCCTCCCTTTCTTTCCTGATTTTTCTCTCACTCTCTGTTTCTGTTTCTCTCTATCCTTTGGTATTTATATTGTTTCTTCTCTCCGGTTCATGTTCTCACTCCATCTCTTTCTTCATCCTCTGTTTCTGTTTCTCTCTCTCTGTTGGCCTCACCCATTTCTCTCCCTCCCTCTAATGTTTGTTCTCTTCCTTTCATTCTAATTGGTTCCTTCCTCCTTTCTGACTTCATCTTTGTCTCTTTATCTTTCTCTTCTTTACCCTCGCTCTCTATCTCTCACTTTCTTTTTTTGTCTTCTCTGTTTCACTCTCTCTATATTCTTTCTTGCTCACATTTTTCAATCTCTCGCTTTGTCTCTATCTCTTTCTGTCTGTCTCTTTCTCCCCTCTCTCTCCCTCTTTTTCTTTTTTCTCACTCCAAATCTTTCTTTCTCCTTCTCTCTCCCACTTTCTCTCTCCTTCTCTCGCTGTGTTGGATCCAGAGCCTCCAGTGAAAATCGTCAACAGTTCCTCTCCGGTGTTGAGCGTGCTGACTGGTGGTGAGGTTGTCCTCATGTGTGAGCTCTCACGGTCCGAGGCGGAGGTGAGATGGTACAAGGATGGGGTGGAGGTGAAGAATGAGAGGGCCAAGATGGAGGTGGACAGAGAGCACAGGAGGCTGACTGTCTGCTCAGCTACGATGGAGGACCAAGGGACATACGTGTGTGACGCAGTCGATGACTCGGCCAAGTTTGAAGTGACCGTCTCCGGTGAGTCCTCAGTCAAGCCACACTTGACTCATTGACATCATTCCCTCTCGGATCCCACTGCTCTCATTCAGAGCTACAACAGGAGAGAGAGAGAAAGACCACACAATTTCAGGGATGAGTTATTACATTCCCAGGCGTTACACCTTGTTACAGGGGAGAATCGGTCTTGAAAATGAGAAAGCCAGTCATTTCCTGATGGATTTCCTCAGTTGGTGAAACAGGAAATTAACCTTTAATTAACCTCTCAATAAGAACTGAATAAATAGGAGCAGGAGTAGGCCATTCAGCCCATCACCCTGCTCCGCCATTCAGTATGATCATGGCTGATCCTCTATCTTAAACCAACTTTCCCACCCGATCCCAATTCCCCTAATTCTGTTAGTGTCCAAAGATCTACCAATCTCAGTTTTGAATACATTCAATGACTGACCATCCATAACCCTCTGGGGCAGAGAATTCGAAAGATTCACAACTGTCCGAGTGAAGAAATCCCTCCTCATCCCAGTGCTAAATGGCTGACCCCTTATTCTGAAAATGTGACCCCATCTTCTAGAATCCTCATTCACGTTAACAGTAATAGGGCCAGTGACCTTAAAGGAACAGGACAACAGAATAATACAACGTGTGTCACACGTACACGAGAATGTTCCTGTCTGTTTAACACTATGTTACTAATTTACGTCAAGTAGTGTGACAGGGTCATTATTACTGTAACACAAACTATAGTGATAACGCTGTGTGGAGGGATTGTTCAGGACACTTTGTGTAGAGACATTGGAAATGGGTCACAGGGATTTCCTCTGCTCAATTTTCAACAAAATTATCATTCCTCCTTTATCTTCTCTACAGTAATTGTAACTCTCTTGTTTTCATTCTTAATCATTCACTCTCCCTCTGATTCCCTATTTTCTCTCTCTGGCGTTTCAATGTTTCTTTTTCTCTCTATCCTTTGATATTTGTATTGTTCCTTCTCTCTGTTTCAAGTTCTCATCCCATCTCTTTCTTCCTCCTCTGTTTCTGTTTCTCACTCTTTGTCAGCCTCTCCCATTTCTCTCCCTCCCTCTAATGCTCTCTCTCTTGCTCGCTTACTCTATTTGGTTCCTTCTCCCTTTCTGTCTTCATTTTTGTCTCTTTATCTTTCTCTTCTTTTCTCTCACTCTCTTTCCCTCACCTTTTTCCCTCTTTGTTTTGCTCTCTCTGGGAGGTGGTGGGGACAAGTATTCCAAAGGCCTAGGGTAATGGTTCTGGGGACCCAGCCACAGCAGATGGTTGAATTTGATTTCAATAAAAATCTGGAATTAAAAGTCTAATGATGACCATGAAACCATTCTCGATTGTTGTAAGAACCCATCTGGTTCACTAATGTCCCTTAGGGAAGGAAATCTGCCATCCTTACCTGGTCTGGCCTACATGCGACTCCAGACCCACAGCAATGTGGTTGACTCTTAAAAATGCCCTCTGAAGAAGGGCAATTAGGGATGGGCAATAAATGCTGGCCTAGCCAGCGACACCCACATCCCAGGAATGAATAATGAGAAAAAACTTTCTCGCTCACATTTCTCAACCTCTCTTTCTGTTTCTTTCTTTCTCCCCATCTCCGCTTCTCTCTTTTCCCTCTCCCCAACTTTTCTTTCTCTTTCTACCATCCTCTCCTCTCTCTCTCACTTCTTCTCTCACCATGTTGGGTCCAGAACCTCCGGTGAAAGTCATCAACAGTTCCCCTTCGGTGTTGAGTGTGCTGACCGGTGGTGAGATTGTCCTTTCGTGTGAGCTCTCACGGCCCGAGGTGGAGGTGACATGGTACAAGGATGGGGTGGAGGTGGAGAGGAGCAAGAGGTCCATTATGGAGGTGGACAGAGATTGCAGGAGGCTGACTGTCCGCTCAGCTACGATGGAGGACCGAGGGACATATTGGTGTGATGCAGTCGATGACTTGGCCAAGTTTGAAGTGACCGTCTCCGGTGAGTCCCCGGTCAAGCCGCATGCAAACTTTATTTTTCACCTCCTAGATCAGCGTCACTGACCTCACGCTGCAGACGCCACACTGCAGAGTCACGCCCCAAAGTTCATGCTGTAGAGGTCAACCCCAGAGATTACATTGCAGAGGTCACACTGCAGAGGCCACACTCCTGACACGATTGCCCTGAAATTCACCAGGATTCTCCCGGTCTCAGTGAAACCCCCAGTGAAATGGTTAGTTTCCGCCATTGACATCATTCCTCTGGGATTCCCACTAGTTTCATTCAGAGTTACAACAGGAGACAGGAAGACCTTCCAGAGAATCTCAGGACCGGGTTGTCATGCTCTGTGGTCTGAAACCATATTACAGACGTAAAATAATCTGAAAGCCAGTCATTTTCTATTGGTTTTGTTATGATGTGGCAGGTGAAATGTGCCAGGTGGACTAAACCCACAAGGGCAATTTGGCCATGCTATCACTTTTTTTTTGCAATTTGTATTTATTACGGGAGGATTTGTGCACTCAATTCAGAAGTAATGAGTCTACTAACACCTTTGGTCAATTTAAAAATTAATAACAAATGAAGAGAATTTAAACACATACTTAAGACCACAGTTACTTGATATTATAACAAATCCCAAAATTCCTAATTAACCTGACTCCCAACTATGCACCCCCTTTAAGGTAACAGTCCAAAATATATTTTAAATTTAAATAAGCAATCCAGCAAGGTCGCCACAGCACCCACTCGACAGTGGAATTCCAAAGGTATTTGACACAACTTTACCCACTAGAGCAGCACTTCTTCAGAGTGTTTAGGGCTTCCACCAAGTCTGTCACACAGTGTACCTTTCAAGAGTTTACACAGCCATGCCCACATAGCCTTCCATCCTTCTTTCTATATGTTTTTCTTTCTTTAATGTGTAAAATCCCATTGTTCCACATGTCTTTGGAAATTCACTTTTCCAATAATGTAAAAATCTTTCATGCCTTCATTATGGTCAGCACCCTTGGGAAAAATAAATGTATTGCTTTGCCTCACTTAGCTTGTTAGTTGTAAACATTACATCATCCCTTCGAAAATCAAACAACCCCTTTGCTTATCTAACAGTGCAAATTTCATTCACACCCTATCTGTGGAACCTTCAACCAAGCTCATCCATCTCCATTTCAAAAGTCTGTTTTACAACTGCTGATTTGATCATTTCAAGCTTGCAGTCTATCTGGCTCAAATTCAATTAAAACAGCCACCCACATAAACCAATATCCCACAATACTATTATGAAAAATGTGATAGTTTTGTGACAGTTTATATTTCCTCCCTCAGCTTTTCCCTGTAACTGTAACTCACTCTTTCATTCACTCTCATTCTCTGCATGACTCTCTCACTCTCACTTATATATATCATCTTTATCTCTTTGTATCGCTCTCTTTATCTCTCTATCTTTTGCTATTGCTCTCTTTTTCCATGTTTCATTTTCTGTTCCTTTTTCTCTCTTCCTTTACTTCATCTTTTTTTCTTTCTCCTTGTCTGCCTCTCCATATTTCTCTATCCACCTCTGTCTCTGCTTGTTTTTCTCTCTCTCACATTCTGTTTCTCTCTGTTTCTTTCTCCCTCCCTCACTCTCTGTAACTTCCTCTCTGTCTCACTTTGTTTCTTTCACTTTGTCTCTTTCCCTCTTACTATCCCGTTTCTTTGTATCTCTCTTTTTCTCCCCTCTATCATTTTTTTCTTTCTCCGCCTCTTTCCAACTCTCCCTTTCTCTTTCTCTGTCTCTCCAACTCTCTCTCTCCTCTCACTGTGTTGGATCCAGAACCCCCGGTGAAAATCGTCAACTGTTCCCCTCTGGTTTTGAGCGTACTGACCGGTGGTGAGGTTGTCCTCTCGTGTGAGGTCTCGCGGCCCGAGGCGGAGGTGAGATGGTACAAGGATGGGCTGGAGGTGGAGCGAAGTGAGAGATCAGTGGTGGAGGTGGACAGAAGGTGCAGGAGGCTGACCATTCACTCGGCTACAATGGAGGACCAAGGGACGTACACGTGTGATGCAGTTGACGATTCAGCCAAGTTTGAAGTGACCGTCTCCGGTGAGTCCCTGGTCAAGGTGCCTGTGAACTTTGTATTTCACCTCCCTAGCCAGACATTGTTGGGGCTAACAATTCCCCCACTGACTCACCTTGTGTGGTCTTGTTTAGATTTGGTTGTCAGAAAGAGCAATGATTGGACGGCAGGAGCGACAGGAAAGGGGTTAATCAGCATTGACAAGATGAAAGGATAAAAACATTTGCATTTATGTAGCACCCATCACAGCCTCAGGATGTCCCAAAACACTTTACAGCCAATTAAATACACTTGATGTTTCATTCACGGTTGTAATGAAAGAAACACTTCAGTGAATTTGTGCACAGCAAGATCCCACAGTTAGCAATGTGATAACAACCAGTTAATCTGTTTTTGTCATGCTATTTGAGGGATAAAGATTTGCCTCAGGACACCAGGGAGAACTCCCCTGCTTGCCTGTCAGATACCGCCCCATGGGATCTTTTATATCCATCCGATAGGGCAGCAGGGGCCTTGGCTTAACCTCTTATCTGCAGCGCTCCATCAGTACTGCACTGCGAGTGTCGGCCTGGATTTTTGTGCTCCAGTCTCTGGAGCGGGAGTTGAACCCACAGCCTTCTGACTAGGAAGCTGCTTCGATAAAGAACCAACCACCCTCTGGCCCTGCCACTTTTAGTGAGATCAGCGGCAGACATGCCGGTCAGCTGCCTCTCACCACCTTGTCACCGCCCTGTGCCCCCAGCTCACCCTGTCCCCAACCTGATTCTTGGTTAGGTTCATCCCCGAATCAGTCTTCACCCCCACCTCCATCCTGCCTCAGTTCAGCTGACTTTCCCCTGTCCCAGTGAAGGTTTGACCCACAGTCTTCCTCGACATTTGGTGACTGTTTGGGAATATTGTCCTGTTTCCCCCTATCCTCTTCTGGCATCTCACACGTCTCATGGGCCTTCCAACTCTCCGTGGTCTTTGTGGTGACTGGTTATTCCGCATAGAGGCCAACTCCACCCGATCCCCACGTGCAGTCCTGTACCAGCTTGGTGCCTGGGAATAACATGGCGCCTTCAGCCTCGGTGCATCAGCACTGGTCAGCGTTGGCATAGGAAGAGACTGGACCTCAGGCCCAGATTGCTCCTCCTTAACCCAGGGTCCTGAGGCCAATAGAGCTACACCTGGCCCTGCTGTGATGCCTGAATGAGGGTGACCGGGGAATCAAACCCGGAGCCGCCTGGTCTATTAATCCATCAACAATTTAGTGAGCAGATTGGTGAATGTGTGTAACTGGGCATCCTGTGTAGCTCAAACTCTGCATCACTAACTCCAGCTCTTTCCACCTGTAACATTGCCAACTCCTTCAGCCAATCTGCAGCTGAAAACCCTCATCCCTGTCACCTCCTTACTCGACTAGTCCAATGCTTTCCTGGCCGGCAATCTTCTGCTCCCCATAAGCCTGAGGCCCTCCAATACTCAGCACCCTGCACCCTCACTAACACGTCCCCCTGCACTGACTGACCATCATGATTTGAAAATTCTCCTGTCTGCCCAGTCATCCCCATGGCCCCTTCCCTCCCTATCTCTGAACCTTCCTCCAGACCCACAACTTACTGAGATCTCTGTGGTCCTCCAATCCTGGCCTTTTCCGTAACCCCCGATTTCCGCGGCTCCACCATTGGCGGCCATGCCCTCAGCTTCCTGGGCCCCAAGCTCTGGAATTCCCCTCCTAAACCTAGCCAACTCTCTACCTCTCTCTCCTTGTTCAAATTACTTCTTAAAATCTGTCTTTTTGACCAGCTTTCTGATTGGGCATTAATAAATCCAAGAAAGAAACATAGAACCATTGAAAATAGGAGCAGGAGTAGACCATTTGGCCCTTCGAGCCTGCTCCACCATTCAATATGATCATTGCTGATCCTCTATCTCAACGCCATACCCCAGCTCTCTCCACGCCTCCTGACACCTTTAGAGTCCAGAAATCTATCGACTTCCTTCTTAAATATATTCAGTGACTTGGCCTCCACAGCCCCTTGTGGTTGAGAATTCCACAGGTTCACCAACCTCTGAGTGAAGAAGTTTCTCCTCATCTTAGCCCTATATGGTCTACCCCGTATCCTGAGAATGTGACCCTTTGTTCTAGGCCCCCCAGCCAGAGGAAACATCATCCCTGCATCCAGTCTGTCCAGACCTGTCGGAATTTTGTGTGTTTCAATGAGATCTCCTCTCATTCTTCTAAACTCCAGTGAATGCAGGCCTGGTCAGCCCAATCTCTTTTCTTTTTATTCATTCATGAGATGTGGGCTTCACTGGCTGGGCCAGCATTTATTGCCCATCCCTGAATACCCCTTGAGAAGGTGGGGGTGAGCTGCCTTCTTGAACCGCTGCAATCCATGTGGTGTAGGTACACCCACAGTGCTGTTAGGGAGGGAGTTCCAGGATTTTGACCCAGCGACAGTGAAGGAATGGTGATATATTTCCAAGTCAGGATGGTGAGTGGCTTGGAGGGGAACTTCCAGGTGGTGGTGTTCCCATCTATCTGCTGCCCTTGTCTTTCTAGATGGTAGTGGTCGTGGGTTTGGAAGGTGCTGCCAAAGGAGCCTAGGTGAATTCCTGCAGTGCATCTTGTAGATGGTACACACGCTGCTGCTACTGTTTGTCGGTGCTGGAGGGAGTGAATTTTTGTGGATGGGGTGCCAATCAAGTAGGCTGCTCTGTCCTGGACAGTGTCAAGCTCCTTGAGTGTTGTGGGAGCTGTACCCATCCAGGCAAGTGGGGAGTATTCCATTACACTCCTGACTTGTGCCTTGTAGATGGTGGACAGGCTTTGAGGAGTCCGGAGGTGAGTTACTCACCACAGGATTCCCAGCCTCTGACCTGCCCTTGTAGTCACAGTATTTATATGGCTGTTCCATATAATTTTATTCAGTTTCTGGTCAATGGTAACCCCCAGGATGTTGATGGTGGGGGATTCAGTGATGATAATGCCATTGAAAATCAAGGAGCGATGGTTAGATTCTCTCATGTTGAAGATGCTCATTGCCTGACACTTGTATAGAGTAAATGTTACTTGCCACTTGTCAGCCCAAACCTGGATATTGTCCAGGTCTTGCTGCATTTGGACATGGACTGCTTCAGTGTCTGAGGAGTTGTGAATGGTGCTGAACATTGTGCAATCATCAGCGAACATCCCCACTTCTGGCCTTATGATGGAAGAAGGTCATTGATGAAGCAGCTGAAGATGTTTGGGCCGAGGACACTACCCTGAGGAACTCCTGCAGTGATGTCCTGGAGCTGAGATGACTGACCTCCAACAACCACAACCATCTTCCTTTGTGCTGGGTATGACTCCACCTGGTGGAGAGTTTTCTCCGTGATTCCCATGGACTCCAGTTTTGCTAGGGCTCCTTGATGCCACACTGATGGGGCGGTATTTGGTCATGTTGGATTTGTCCTACTTTTTGTGTACAGGACATTCCTGGGCAATTTTCCACATTGCCGGGTAGATGCCAGTGTTGTAGCTGTACTGGAACAGCTTGGCTAGAGGCGCGGCAAGTTCTGGAGCACAAGTCTTCAGTACTATTGCCGGAATATTGTCAGGGCCCATAGCCTTTGCAGTATCCAGTTCCTTCAGCTGTTTCTTGATATCACGTGGAGTGAATCAAATTGGCTGAAGACTGGTATCTGTGATGCTGGGGACCTCCAGAGGAGGCTGAGATGGATCATCCACCCGGCACTTCTGGCTGAAGATTGTGGCAAATGTTTCAGCCTTATCTTTTGCACTGATGTGCTGGGCTCCTCCATCATTGAGGATGGGGATATTTGTGGACCCTCCTCCTCCAGTGAGTTGTTTAATCGTCCACCACCATTCACGACTGGATGTGGCAGGACTGCAGAGCTTAAATCTGATCCATTGTTTGTGGAATCACTTAGCTCTGTCTTTCACTAGTTGCTTATGCTGTTTGGCACACAAGTAGTCCTGTGTTATAGCTTCACCAGGTTGACACCTCATTTTTAGGTATGCTTGGTGCTGCTCCTGGCATGTCCTCCTGCACTCTTCATTGAACCAGGGTTGATCCCCTGGCTTGATGGTAATGGTAGAGTGGGGGATATGCTGGGTCATGAGGTTACAGATTGTGTTCGAGTACAATTCTGCTGCTGCTGACGGTCCACAGCGCCTCATGGATGCTCAGTCTTGAGTTGCTAGATCTGATCGAAATCTATCCCATTTAGCATGGTGCTAGCGCCACACAACACGATGGACGGTATCCTCAATGTGAAGGTGGGACTTTGTCTCCACAATGACCGTGCGGTGATCACTCCTACCGATACTGTCATGGACAGATGCATCTGCAGCAGGCAGGTTGGTGAGGATGAGGTCAAGTATGTTTTCCCTTTTCCCTCACCACCTGCTGCAGACCCAGTCTAGCAGCTATGTTCTTTAGGACACGGCCAGCTCGGTCAGTAGTGGTGCTACCGAGCTACTGTTAGTGATGGACATTGAAGTCCCCCACCCAGAGTACATTCAGTGCCCTTGCCTCCCTCAGTGCTTCCTTCAAGTGGTGTTCAAGATGGAGGAGCATTGATTCGTCACTTGAGGGATGGTGGTATGTGGTAATCAGCAGGAGGTTACCTTGCCCATGTTTGACCTGATGCTATGAGCATTCATGGGGTCCGGAGTTGATGTTGAGGGCTCCCAGGGCAACTCCTTCCCGACTGTATACCACTGTGCCGCCACCTCTGCTGGGTCTGGTGAGACCGGACATACCCAGGGATGGTGATGGTGGTGTCTGGGACATTATCTGAAAGGTATGACTCCGTGAGGATGACTATGTCAGGCTGATGCTTGACTAGTCTGTGGGACAGCTCTCCCAATTTTGGCACTAACCCCCCAGATGTTAGTAAGGAGGACTTTGCAGGTCCCGACAGGGCTGAGATTGCTGATGTCATTTCCGGTGCCTAGGTCAATGCCGGGTGGTCCGTCCGGTTCCATTCCTTTTCTGTGACTTTGTAGCAGTTTGTTACAACTTGGCTTGCTAGACCATTTCAGAGGGCATTTAAGAGTCAGCCACATTGCTATGGGTCTGGAGTCACATGTAGGCCAGACCAGGTAAGATTTCCTTCCCTAAAGGCCATTTGTGAACCAGGTGGGTTTTTACAACAATTGACATTGGCTTCAGGGTCATCATGAGTAGGACTTTTAATTTCAGGTTTTTATTGAATTCAAATTCCACCATCTGCTGTGGCTGATTCGAACCCAGGTCCCCAGAGCATTACCCTGGGTCTCAGGATTACTAGTCTGGCAACAATACCATTACACCATCATTTCCCCTCTCCTTATCAACAATCCTGCCATCCCAAGAATCAGTCTGTTGAACTTTCGCTGCACTCCCTCTATGGCAAGTATAACCTTTCATAGGTAAAGAGACCAAAACTGCTCACAATACTCCAGGTGTGGTCTCACCAAGGCCCTGTACAGCTGCTCCTGTACTCAAGTCCTCTCGCAATGAAGGCCATTTGCCTTCTGAAGAGAAATATCTCTACCCAAAGAATGGTGAAAATCTGGAACCCGCTACCACAGAGAGTGATTGAGATGAATAATATTGATGCAATTAAGAGGAGGGCTGAGAAAGAAATATAATGTGATGCAAAAAGGGGAGATAAAGAGGGGTGGGAGGAGGTGTATTAACACCAGCTCAACTGTTAGGCAGAATGGCTTGTTTCTGTGTTGTAAAATCCTGTGGAATTGATTGTAAAGACTCTTTGTCACCTGTCCGAATAGCTCCTCATGTGGATTAGCATCAAATATTCTTTGATCATACGTCATGGGATGGTTTTAGTACATTCAAGGTGCTATATGAATGCAAGTTGTTGTTGTTGAGCTGCCATTAAACCAATGACTCCCTGGTTCTATCTGCAGAGCCGCCGGTTAAGATAATCCGACGGGCTGACCAGCCGGCAGAGCACAAGTACTCGGCCTCCGAGGACATTGCGCTCGAGTGTGAGCTGTCTCGGTTGGATGGTGTTGCCAAATGGTACAAGGATGGGGAAAAGCTGGTGGAAAACGAGAGGATATCCATCGGGAGGAAGGGAACGTTCCGGTCACTGCGGATACTGGACGCTCGGACAACAGACTCGGGGGAGTACCTCTGTGATGTCCAGGGTGACAGCGTTGTATTCAGAGTCTGTGTGGAAGGTAACGTACCTCGGTCTCAGCCCCCTCACTGAAACTCTCCCCGGACACTCTCCCCGTCATTGGGAGGGGACATGTGGGGTCTCTAAAATCCCCTGCTAGCTGAGGCTGCAAGTAGTTCAGCCCCTGTGACACTGAGCTATACCGCGCAGAGATCAACTCCAGGGTCAGTACCTGTCACTGATGGGACAGGAGGAACTCTCTGGTGTGTGTGCCTGAGTGACTGACGTACTCTTCATCCTTGCAAACCACCGTCCCATCTCCAACCCCCCCTTTCCTCTCCAAAATCCTTGAACATGTTGTCACCTCCCAGATTCATGTCCAAATTTTTCAGAACTCTGTCTCAGTCTGTCCTATTGGGTTTCAGTTCCTGTCTAGTATTGAAACCACCATCAAAGTCACAAATATCATCCCCACTTATTTTTCTTGGCCTGTTTGCAGCCTCCGACACGGTTTGACCTCACCATCCTCCTCCCAACACCTCTCCACTGTCAACCAGGTGGGTGAACTGCACCTCTGGTTTCACTCCTATCTACTTCATCATAACCAGAGAAAGGCTGACAATCTCTTGTCTTCCCACTCCCGCACTGTTAGATCTGGTTTACCCCAAGGAGGCCTCAATCCCTTCCTATTTCTGATCTGCATGCGCCCCCCCCACCTCCCCCACAGATGATACCCAATTAAACCTCACCACCTCCAGTCTCATTGATTTGTCAGCCTGCTTAATCAGCATCCAGTATGGGAATGTGCAGATATTCCCTCCAATGAAATATTGAGAATAAAAAAGCTGTAGATTTCAGGCCCCATCGCTAATTGTATTCTCTACCCACTGACTCCTTCCCCGTCCCTGGCAACTGTCCTACGTTAAACCAGACCATTCTCAATCTCGTGGTCCTGTTTGGCTCTCAGTTGAACTTCCAATCCCTTATATTTTCCATCTCGACAACCAAAGACTTCGGCTTCTGTTACTTCACCTGCCTCCACTCCTGCTTCAGCCCGCCTGTTACTGAAACCTTCATCCATGCCTGTAACACCTAAACATGTGACTATTCCAACATTCTCCTGGCTGGCCTCTCATCTCCCATGCTCCACAAACTTCAACTTGACCAAACCCCTGCTGCCTGTATCCTAACCTGCACCATGTCCTCTTCACCCGTCACTCCATATCCTCATTGGCCTCCGATGAAGCAACACCTTAATTTTAAAATTCTCACCCTTGCTTTCATAACCCACTGTGCCATTGTCCCTCCCTATCTCTGTAACCTCCTCCAGCCCCACAACACTCTGAGATCTCTGTGCTGATCTGGTTCTGGTCACTTGCTCATCCCTGATGTTAATCTCTCCACCATTGGTGGCCAGCCCTGGACCCTAAGCTCGGGAATTCTCTCCCTGAACCTCTCCGCCTCTCTCTCCTCCTTTAAAATACTTCTCAAAACCTGTCTGTTTGACCAGCTATCTTATTGGTCACGAATGAAGCCATTAGGGAATTCAAGATAAACTTCTTTACCCAGACCCGGAGAGTGGTTGAGAATGTGGAACTCAGCGCCACAGGGAGAGGTTGAGATGAATAGTATAGATGGGTTTAAGGGGAATCTGGATAAACACATGACGAGGAAAGGAATCAAAGGTGGTGTAGATCGGGCGAGTGGAAGGGAGATTGGAAGGGGTTTGTTTGGACCATGAATAACAGAACAGACCTGTTGGGCAGAATGGCCATTTTCTGTCTTGTGAAACTTTGTGGAGTTCTATGTAAAGTGATTGGTTGTCTGTCCTAATACTGCCACATGTGGCTCAGTGTCAATTTTTAATTGGTCACATGTCTTGGTCAGTTTTGGTGCGTTAAAGGAGCTATATGAACGCAAGTTGTTGTTGTTGAGCTGCCATTAAACCAATGACTCCCTGGTTCTATCTGCAGAGCCGCCGGTTAAGATAATCCGACGGGCTGACCAGCCGGCAGAGCACAAGTACTCAGCCTCCGAGGACATTGCGCTCGAGTGTGAGCTGTCTCGGTTGGATGGTGTTGCCAAATGGTACAAGGATGGGGAAAAGCTGGTGGAAAACGAGAGGATATCCATCGGGAGGAAGGGAACGTTCCGGTCACTGCGGATACTGGACGCTCGGACAACAGACTCGGGGGAGTACCTCTGTGATGTCCAGGGTGACAGCGTTGTATTCAGAGTCTGTGTGGAAGGTAACGTACCTCAGTCTCAGCCCCCTCACTGAAACTCTCCCCGGACACTCTCCCTGTCGTTGGGAGGGGACACGTGGGGGTCTCTAAAATCCCCTGCTGGCTGAGGCTGTAAGTAGTTCAACCCCTGTGACACTGAGCTATACCGCGCAGAGATCAACTCCAGGGTCAGTACCTGTCACCGATGGGACAGGAGGAACTCTCTGGTGTGTGTGCCTGAGTGACTGACGTACTCTTCATCCTTGCAAACCACCATCCCATCTCCAACCCCCACTTTCCTCTCCAAAACCCTTGAACATGTTGTCACTTCCCCAATCCAAGTCCAAATTTCCCAGAACTCTATGTCTGTATTCCTCTAGTTAGGATTCTGCCCTTTCACAGTACAGAAACAGCTCTTAGCAAAGTGACAAATGACATGCTCTGTGACTGTGACAAAGATAACCTTTCTCTTCTCATCCTCTTGACTTCGCTGACTACATCCTCCTCCTCCAGTGCCTCTCTGATGTTTGGGACTGCTTCCAGCTGGTTTAACTCTTACTTTCTTAATCATAGGCAGAGAATCACTTCCCATATCCATGCCTTCTCTTGCTCCTCCCACATGGTTGCCTCTGGCATTTGCCAAGCATCTAACCTCAGCCCCTCCTATTTCCCATCTTCGTATTTTCCCTTGGCACAGGATCGGTAAACATAGCATCTGTTTCTATATCTAATGCCAATGATATCCAGCTCCACCTCACCAGCATCTCTTGCCACCCGTTCACTGTCTCTTTGTTATCAGGCTGCTTCTCCATAAGCCTGGACTGGATAAGCAGGAAAATTCCCCAAATTAAATATTGGGAAGAAAATGCGATTCATTTTAGTCTCCATCCCAAATTTAATTCCCTAGCCACCGAATCCATCCCTCTCTCTGGCACATGTCTGAAATTGAACCAGACATTTTTCAATCATGGGGTCCTGTTTGGCCCTCTGCTGAGCTTTGAATCCTTTATCATCTCTATCACCGAGACTACCAACCTCAACCTCCTTAACACCACCCATCTCCATTCCTGCCTCGACCCATCTGCTACTGAAACCGTTCTCTGTGCTTTTTTCACCTCTACACTTGACTATTCCAATGTTCTCCTGGCCGGACTTCCGATTTAAATATTATACTGCCTGTATCCTAATTCGCACCGTATCCTGTTAACCCAACATCCTCTGTGATTACTGGCCTACATTGGCTTCCTGTCCAGCAACACATTGATCTTCAAATTCTCACCCATCTTTCAAATCCCTCCCTGTCCTCCCCCTCCCTATCTCTGTATTCTTCTTCAACCCCGCAGCTCTCTGAGATATTGTAACTCCTCCAATTTCCATCGCTGCATCATTGGCGGTTGTGACTTCAGCTGTCATACGAACATACAAACTAGGAGCAGGAGTAGGCCACTCGGCCCCTCGAGCCTGCTCCGCCATTCAATAAGATCATGGCTGATCTGGTTGTAATCTCTCACCTACCCCCAATAGTCTTTCACCCCCTTGTTAATCAAGAACCTATCCTGCTCTGCCTTAAAACTATTCAATGACTCTGCTTCCATCGCCTTTTGAGGAAGAGAGTTCCAAAGACTCACAACCCCTGAGAGAAAAAAATTCTCCTAATCTCTGTCTTAAATGAGTGACCCCTTATTTTTAAACCGTGAGCCCTGGTTCTAGATTCTCCCACAAGAGGAAACATCCTCTCCACATCCACCCTGTCAAGACCCCTCAGGATCTTAAAGGTTTCAATCAAGTCACCTCTTACTCTTCTAAACTCCACCAGATACAAGCCTAACCTGTCCAACCTTTCCCCATAAGACAACCCGCCCATTCCTGGTATTAGTCGAGTAAACCTTCTCTGAACTGCCTCTAATGTATTTACATCTTTCCTTAAATAAGGTGACCAGTACTGTACACAATACTCCAGATGTGGTCTAACCAATGCCCTGTACAACTGAAGCATAAGCTCCCTACTTTTGTAATCAATTCTCCTCACAATAGACAATAACATAGTATTAGTTTTCCTAATTACTTTCAGTACCTGCATACTAACCTTTTGTGACTTGTGCATTAGGACCCCCAGATCCCTCTGAATCTCAGAGCTCTGCAATCTCTCACCATTTAGGTAATGTGCTTCTTTTTTATTCTTCCTGCCAAAATGGACAATTTCACATTTGCCCACATTATACTCCAGTTGCCTGGTCCTTGCCCACTCACTTACCCTTTGTAGCCTCCTTACATCTTCTTTGCAATTTACTTTCCTGTCTATCTTTGTATCATCAGCAAATTTAACAACCATTCTTTCAGTCCCTTCATCCAAGTCATTTATAGAAATTGCGAAAAGTTGAGGCTCCAGCACTGATCCATGTGGCACACCACATCCCAACAACCAGATCCTGCTCTCTCTTGCCTGTTGCCAGCCAATCTTCTATCCACACCAATATATAACCCCCTACACCATGAACTTTTACTTTCCGCTATAACCTTTGATGTGGCACCTTATCAAATGCCTCCTGGAAATCTAAGTACAAGTCTGGGCCCTTAGAATCTGGAGCTCCCTCCCTAAACCTCACCGTCTCTCTGCCTTTCCTTTAAGACACACCTTAAAATCTACCTCTTTGATGAGCTATCTTTTTGGTCACCGATGAAGCCAATAAAGAATCCAGGTGAAACTTGTTTCCCAAAGATTGATGAGAAGCTGGAACACAGTTCCAAACGGAGCGAATGATTTGAGTAGCACAGACACATTTAGGGGGAACATGTGACATAGAAAAGAAGGATGGGGGAAAGGTGAGAGAGAGAGCAGCAAAGGTTTACCCTGATTCCTGGGATGGCAGGACTGACATATGAGGAGAGATTGAGTCGGTTAGGATTATGTTCGGTTAGGAGTTCAGAAAAATGAGGGGAGATTTCATAGAAACCTATAAAATTCTAACAGGACTAGACAGGGTAGATGCAGGAAGGATGTTCCCGATGGTGGGGGAGTCCAGAACCAGAGGTCACAGTCTGAGGATATGGGGACTGAGATGAGGAGAAATTTCTTCATCCAGAGAGCAGTGAGCCTGTGGAATTCGCGACCACAGAAAGTAGAGTGAGGCCAAAATATTGTATGTTTTCAAGAAGGAGTTAGGTACAGCTCTTGGGGCGAAAGGGATAAATGGATATGGGGAGAAAGCGGGAGCAGGCTATTGAGTTGGATGATCAGCCATGATCATAATGAATGACAGAGCAGGCTCGAAGGGCTGAATGGCCTACTCCTGCTCCTAGTTTCTATGAGAGGAAGAGGGGTGGGAGTTGGTTGCTGTGATACATTAATGCCAACACATTCCAGATAGGAAGTGGCCTGTTTCTGTGTTGTAAAATATAATGGAATTGTATGTAAAGCTTTTGGTCCCCTGTCTGAATATCTCCACATGTGACTCAGTGTCAATTTGTGTTTGGTTGGGACACTGTTACTTTTTAATTAATTCATTGGAATCTGGCTAGGCCAGTATTTATTGCCCATCCCTAATTGCCTTTGTTTAGAGGGCATTTAAGAGTCAACTGTGGGTTGGGTCTGGAGTCACGTGTAGGCCAGACCAGGTAAGGACGGCAGATTTCCTTCTCTAAAGGGACATTAGTGAACCAGATGGGTTTTTATAAAAATTGGCAATGGTTTCATGATCATTAGACTTTTAATTTCAGATGTTTTTTTAATTCAAATTTCACCATCGGCTGAGGTGGGATTTGAACCCAGAGCATTGTCCTGGGTCTCTGGAATATTAGTCCAATGACAATACCATTATGCCACCAAACGATAAAGGTGCAATGTAAATGCAAGTTGTTGTTGTTGAGCTGCCATTAAACCAATGACTCCCTGATTCTATCTGCAGAGCCGCCAGTTAAGATAATCCGACAGGCTGACCAGCCGGCAGAGCACAAGTACTCGGCCTCCGAGGACATTGCGCTCGAGTGTGAGCTGTCTCGCTTGGATGGTGTTGCCAAATGGTACAAGGATGGGGAAAAGCTGGTGGAAAACGAGAGGATATCCATCGGGAGGGAGGGAACGTTCCGATCACTGCGGATACTGGACGTTCGGACAACAGACTCGGGGGAGTACCTCTGTGATGTCCAGGGTGACAGCGTTGTATTCAGAGTCTGTGTGGAAGGTAACGTACCTCGGTCTCAGCCCCCTCACTGAAACTCTCCCCGGACACTCTCCCTGTCGTTGGGAGGGGACACGTGGGGGGTCTCTAAAATCCCCTGCTAGCTGAGGCTGTAAGTAGTTCAGCCCCTGTGACACTGAGCTATACCGTGCAGAGATCAACTCCAGGGTCAGTACCTGTCACTGATGGGACAGGAGGAACTCTCTGGTGTCCCTGAGCGACTAACGTACTCTTCATCCTTGCAAACCACCGTCCTATCTCCAACACCCCCATTTCCTCTCCAAAACCCTTGAACGTATTCTCACCTCCCCAATCAATGTCCAAATTTCCCAGAACTCTATGTCTGTATTCCTCCAATTAGGATTCTGCCCTTTCACAGTACAGAAATAGCTCTTAGCAAAGTGACAAGTGACATCTGCAGTTACTGTGCCAAAGGTAAACTTTCCCTCCTTGTCCTCTTCGGTCTGTCTGCAGCCTCTGACACGGTTTAACTGCACCATCCTCCTCCCAACACCTCTCCACTGTCGTCCAGCTGGGTGGGGCTACTCTCACCTGCTTCCGTTCTTATCGATCTCATTGTAGTCAGAGAATCACTTACAATGGTTTCGCTTCCTGCTCCCTCACCGTTACACCTGGTTTTCCCCAAGGATCTGTCCTTGCACCACCCCCCCCCAACTATTTCTCATCCACATGCTGCCCCTCAGCGACATCATCTGAAAACACAGTGTTAGTTTTCACATGTACACTACCGACACCCAGCTCTCCCTCACCAGCAGCTCTTTCTTCCCCTGCAGCCTCACTGATTTGTCAGACTGCCCAGCATTCAGTACTGGGTGAGCAGAACTTCCCTCCAATTCATTATTAGGAAGTAAAAACCCACAGATTTCGGTCCCCACCACTAAATCCATTCTCTAGGCACTGGCTCCATCCCTCTCTCTGGCAACTGTCCGAGATCGAACCAGACCACTCTCATTCTTGATCTCTTATCCTCTCCATCATCAAGACTATCGATTTCCACCTTTGCGTCACTGCCCGTTTCCAAACCTGCCTCAGCTGTGTGTCCTTAAACTTCCCTTTGCACATCCAAACCCGACTATTCAAATATTCCCCTGGCCAGCTCCCCTCATCATCCACCCTCCATCAACTCAGCCTCATCCAAAACCCTGCTGTCTCTACCCTAACTCGCACCAAGTCCCATGCACCCATCACCCCTGTGCTCACTGAGCTACACTGGTTGCCAGTCCAACAACCCCCCACTGATTTAAAATTCCCATTCCTGTTTTCATGTTTGCATTGCCCCACTTCCCCCCTATCTCTGTCATCTCCTCCAGCCCCATAACCCTCTGGGATCCCTGTGCTCCTCGAACTCTGGCCTCTTGACCATTCCTGTTGCCCTTTGCCCCAGAAATTGATGACGGTCCATTGGCTGTCTTCACCCTAAGTTCTGAAATCACTCCCTAAAATTTCCCATCTCTCCGCCTCTTTCTCCACTTTTAAAGCGCTCCTTTAAACCTACCACTTTGACCAGCTGTCTCATTGGTCCAATAGGCAGCTTCTGCAGTGTAACTTCTATACAATTTGACATAAAGCTTCTAATTGCTGGTCCTCATGTCTCCACATGTGGTTCAATGTCACTTTTTGTTCGACTGTTCTTCTATAAAAGTCTTGGAAGGGTTTTACTATGGTAAAGGTGCTATATGAATGCAAGTTGTTGTTGTTGAGCTGCCATTAAACCAATGACTCCCTGGTTCTATCTGCAGAGCTGCCGGTTAAGATAATCCGACAGGCTGACCAGCCGGCAGAGCACAAGTACTCGGCCTCCGAGGACATTGCGCTTGAGTGTGAGCTGTCTCGCTTGGATGGTGTTGCCAAATGGTACAAGGATGGGGAAAAGCTGGTGGAAAACGAGAGGATATCCATCGGGAGGGAGGGAACGTTCCGGTCACTGCGGATACTGGACGCTCGGACAACAGACTCGGGGGAGTACCTCTGTGATGTCCAGGGTGACGGCGTTGTATTCAGAGTCTGTGTGGAAGGTAACGTACCTCGGTCTCAGCCCCCTCACTGAAACTCTCCCCGGACACTCTCCCCGTCGTTGGGAGGGGACACGTGGGGGTCTCTAAAATCCCCTGCTAGCTGAGGCTGTAAGTAGTTCAGCCCCTGTGACACTGAGCTATACCGCGCAGAGATCAACTCCAGGGTCAGTACCTGTCACTGATGGGACAGGAGGAACCCTCTGGGGTCCCTGAGTGACTGACGTACTCTTCTTCCTTGCATACCACCGTCCCATCTCCAACCCCCACTTTCCTCTCCAAAATCCTTGAACATGTTGCCACCTCCCCAATCCAAGTCCAAATTGCCCAGAACTCCGCATTTGAATCCCTCCAATCAGAATACTGCCTCTCCCACGGTACAGAAACAGTTCTTATCAAAGTCACAACATATGAACAGGGAGCAGGAGTAGGCCATTCAGCCCCTCAGGCGTGCTCTGTATTTAAAATGAGTGACATCCTATGTGCCGGTGACCTCGTCCCTCTTGACCTGTCTGCAGCCTCTGACACGGTTTGACCTCACCATCCTCCTCCCAACACCTCTTCATTGTTCATTGTCGTCCAGCTGGGTGGGACTGCTCTCACCTGCTTTCATTCTTATCGATCTCGTCGTAGCCAGAGAATCACTTACAATGGTTTCTCTTACTGCTCCCTCACCATTACCCCTAGTGTTTCCACTAGGATCTGTCCTTGTCTGCCTCCTATTTCCAATCTACATGCTGTGCCTCGGAGACATCACCCAAAACCAGTATATCAATTTCCGCATGTACACTGATGGACCCCAGATCTTTCTCACCAGCAGCTCTCCCAAGCCTTTCTGAGCTTTACAACACTTGTTAAAACCTACCCCTTTGGCCAAGCATTAGGTTACCTGTCCTAGTTTCTCCATATGTGACTCGGTGTCAAAATCTTTTTGGTAACACTCTTGAACCACTCCAGTATGTTGTTGTTGTTGTCTAGCTGTATAGATCTGGCATAGGTGCTGGGACTCTCTGATATCCCGAGTGAGTAACACCCCCAAATTCCTTGCTGACTAACTGTACAGGTTTCCTTGCAGACCCTCCAGTGACCATCGTTGGAAGCTCCCAGATCTCAGGAGACCGCAGCTTCACAGAGTCTGAGACCATCGCCATGACCTGTGAACTGTCCCGTCCAGATGTGCAGGTTCAATGGTACAGGGATGGTACGGAGCTGCTGCCCGCCGACAGGATCAGGATCGATTCGCGGGGTCTGACGCGGGAGCTGATGATCTTCGATTCGGAGCCGGGTGATTCCGGCCACTATGTATGCGACGCGGGCTCTGACAAACTGACCTTTAAAGTAACCGTCACAGGTATCAGTGAATGTGGCACAACGACGGCTCATCTCGAATATCTCGGCTGCATTTCACCTCCCGCTCCTCGCGCCATCAACCTGTCTTGCCCCCAGCCTCTGGGGGTATTGTAGAAAAGCCATGAGGAAGTGCTGCTTTACCGTGGCGGGGGGGTGGTGGTGGTGGGGGGGGGGGGGGGTCCTTGCCATTCCAGTCATGCCCTCATCTGGTGTTCACAGACATGTCCCTCACCCTCTCTGGCCCGGAGCCCTCGCTGTAATGTCTCCCCTCCTCCTGGGCAGAGATGAGATTGCTCATGACAAGTCAGAGAGTGAGTCTTGTACTCCCCTGGATCGCATGGCCCCCACTTCATACGGGGCAGTGCCACAGTCCGACAATGCCACTGACAGAACAGCTTCATTTCCAATCAAGTCATTAAAGGTGTTAGGGCAGGATGAAAGCAGGGTTATTAAAGCCTATAGTATCCTAGGCTTTATTAATAGGAGCACTGAGTACAAGAGCAGGGAGGTTATGCTGAACTTGTGCGGGACATGAGTAAAACACAGCTGGAGCACCGCTTACACTTCTGGGCGCCACATTTTAGGAAGGATGTGAAGGCATTGGGGAGAGAGTGTACAGAGGAGATTTACAAGAACGATTCCTGGGGTGAGAAACTTTGTTCATGGAGATAGATTGGAGAGGCCGGGACTGTTTTCCTTGAAGAAGAGAAGGTTGAGAGGAGATTTGATAGAGGTGTTCAAAATAATAAGGGGTCTGGACAGAGTGAATAGAGAGAAACTGTTCCCACTCATGAAAGGATCGAGAACCAGAGGCACAGATTTAAAGTAATTGGTAAAAGAAGATGCGAAAAAAACTTTTTCATGCACCGAGTGGTTTGGGTCTGGATTGCGTTGCCTGAGAGTGTGGTGGAGGTAGGTTCAATTGAGGCTTTCAAAAGAGAATTAGATGATTATTTTAAAGGGTTACAGGGAGAAGGTGGGAGAGTGGCACTAGGTGAATTGCTCATTCGGAGAGCCGGTGCTGACACGATGGGCTGAATGGCCTCCTTCAGTGCTGTAACAATTCTGTGATTCTGTGATTCAATCTCACAGGAAACCATGAGACCATAAGACGTAGGAGCAGAAGTAGGCCATTTGGCCCATCAAGTCTGCTCCAACATTCAATGAGATCATGGCTGATTTGATAATCCTCAACTCCACTTTCCTGCCTTTTCCCCATAACCCTTGATTCCCTTACTGATTAAAAACCTGTCTATCTCAGCCTTGAATATACTTAACAACCCAGCCTCTACAGCCCCCTGCAGTAAAGAATTCCACAGATTCACTACCCTCTGAGAGAAGAAATTCCTCCTCATCTCTGTTTTAAATGGGTGCCCCCTTACTCTGAGATTATGCCCTCTGGTCCTAGACTGTCCCACAAGGGGAAACAACCTCTCAGCATCTACCCTGTCAAGCCCCCTAAGAATCTTATATGTTTCAATAAGGTTACCTCTCATTCTTCTAAACTCCAATGAGTACAGGCCCAACCTACTCAATCCCTCCTCATAAGAAAATTCCTCCATACCCAGGATCAACCTAGTGAACTTTCCCTGGACTGCCTCCAATGCCAGTATATCTTTCCTTAGATAAGGGGACCAAAACTGTTCACAGTATTCTAGGTGTGGTCTAACTGGTGCCTTGTATAGTTTTAGCAAGACTTCCCTATTTTTATATTCCATTCCCTTTGAAATAAAGGCCAACATTCCATTTACTTTCCCTATTACCTGCTGAACTTGTATGTTAGCTTTTTGGGATTCATGCACGAGGACTCCCAAATCCCTCTGTGCTGCAGCTTTCTGCAGTCTTTCTCCATTTAAATAATATTCAGCTCCTCTATTCTTCCTGCCAAAGTGCATAACCTCACATTTTCCCACATTATACTCCATCTGCCAAGTTTTTTGCCCACTCATTTAACCCATCTATATTCCTCTGTAGACTCCTGTGTCACCCTCACCACTTGCCTTCCCACCTATTTTTGTGTCATCCATAAACTTGGCGATAATAAATTCATTGAACAGTTTTTTCAGAGGAGCCCCCTGTAAGCAGGAAATAAAAGGATGACTTACACTCCTATAGTGCTTTCACTAACTCAGATATCCCAAAGCACTATCACTGTTGGAATGCAGCTATTTACACATGGCAAGGTCCATGAAACACCAACAATATAATGAACAGATAATCAACTTCTTTTGGTGCTGTTGGTTGGGGGATAAATATTGGCCCAGGACACAAGAGAGAACCCCTGCTACTTTTCTTTGGAACACTGCAATGGGATCTATTTGGTCCACACTTGAGGGCAGAGAGAGTTTGGATTTAATGTCTCATCCCAAAAGAAGGTACCTCTGACAGTGCAATAATCAATACTGACCCTTTGATAATGCAGCACTCCCTCAGTACTGACCCTCTGACAGCACAGCACTCCCTCAGTACTGACCCTCTGACAGCGCAGCACTCCCTCAGTACTGACCCTCTGACTGTGCAGCACTCCCTTAGCACTGACACCCCAACAGTGCAGCAACCCCTCGGTACTGACCCTCTGACAGCGCAGCACTCCCTTAGCAATGACACCCCAACATTGCAGCACTCCCACAGTATCGAACTACCAACAATGCAGCACTCCCTCAGTACTGACCCTCTGATAGTGCAGCGCTTCCTTAGCACTGACCCTCCCAACAGTGCAGCACTCCCTCAGTACTGACCTCCGAACAGTCCAGTGCTCCCACAGTACTGAACCCCTGACAGTGTAGCACCCCCAGAGTACTGACCCTCCGACAGTACAGAACTCAGTACTGACCCTCCAAAAGTGGAGCACTCCCTCAGTACTGACCCTCTGACAGTGCAGTTCTCCCTCAGTACTGACCCTCTGAGAGTGAAGAACTCAGTACTGACACACCAACAGTGCAGCACTCCCACAGTATTGACCCCCCAACAGTGCAGCGGTCCCAAGGATTGAACCCCTGACAGTGCAGCACCCCCAGAGTACTGACCCTCCGACAGTGGAGCACTCCTTCAGTACTGACCCCCTGACTGTGTAGAGCACTCTCATTACTGAACCTCCAGGAGTTTAGCACACCCACAGTACTGAACCTCCGACAGTGCAAGACTCCCATAGTACTGACCCTCCAACAGTGCAGCACTCAGTACTGACTCTCCAACAATGCAGCACTCCCATAGTACTGACCCTCCGACGGTGCAGAACTCAGTACTGAACCCCCAACAGTACTGCACTCCCACAGTATTGACCCCCCAACAGTACAGCGCTCCCTCAGTACTGACCCTCTGACAGGGCAGCCCTGCCTCAATATTGACCCTACAATGGTGCAGTGCTCTCTCAGTCCTCTGACAGTGCAAAGCTCCCACAAGACTGACACTCCGACAGTGCAGCTCTCTCTCAGTACTGACCCTTGACAAAGCAGCACTCCCTCAGTACTGACCCTCTAACTGTGCAGCACTACCTCAGTACTGACCCTCTGACAGTGCAGCTCTCTCTCAGTACTGACCCTTGACAAAGCAGCACTCCCTCAGTACTGACCCTCTAAATGTGCAGCACTACCTCAGTACTGACCCTCTGACAGTGTAGCACTACCTCAGTACTGATCCTCTGACAGTGCAGCACTCCCTCAGTACTGACCCTCTGACAGTGCAGCACTCCCTCAGTACTGACCCCCTGACAGTGCAGCACTCCCTCAGTACTGACCCCCTGACAGTGCAGCACTCCCTCAGTACTGACCCTCTGACAGTGTAGCACTACCTCAGTACTGACCCCCTGACAGTACAGCACTCCCTCAGTACTGAACCCCTGACAGTGCAGCACTCCCTCAGTACTGACCCTCTGACAGTGCAGCATTCCCTCGGTACTGACCCTCTGACAGTGCAACATTCCCTCAGTACTGACCCTCTGACAGTGCAGCATTCCCTCGGTACTGACCCTCTGACAGTGTAGCACTCCCTCAGTACTGACCCTCTGACAGTGCAGCACTCCCTCAGTACTGACCCTCTGACAGTGCAGCACTCCCTCAGTACCTTCCTGAGGTGTGGTGCGCACAACTGGGCCCAACATCCCAGCTGAGGCCTAACTAGTGTTTTTTAAGCTTTAACCAAACTTCCTAGCTTTCACTGTCTATGCCTCTTATTAGTGAAGCTCAAATTTACCGTCTGCTTTATTTACAGCTTTCTCAGCTTGTACATAAACCCCTTCACCCCCGGTCCCTCTGTTTCAGCATCCCCTTCAAAATTGTAACTGTCCACCAACGATCTGACACCAAAGCTTAATAATGTTTCCATCACTTGCAAGAGTGTGGTTCAGGCAAAGCATTTGAATTATTCGTCACTAACCCTGGAACAATGGTTCTGCTTTTTCACCTCTCAGCCTAGTGATCTGACTAGACAACTAGTTACAGGCAGAATCACTCAATGCTATCTGCGTGACTGGTCTTTGTGTAATGATATAAAATTATGAACATACTAAGCTTATTCCATGTCAGCAAATCATCTTTCCTCGACTTCAAGTAACCAACATTTTGCATTTTGAACTTCAGAATTTGGGGAAGTCTTACCCTAATAGCTTTCTGTTAAAATGTAAGTGTGTTTGCAGGCAGAAAGGGGAGCCTAATGCCGAACAATCCCTGAAAGCAGCTGGGAACAAGGACTTCCCAGCACACTGGGTGTGAGGGGGTCTGTGATAACTGGGACAAGCTAAATAATGGTTTCTTGTTTCCTGTCAGGTTCATTTGAATAGTCTCCTGTCTCAATGCCTTTTAAAACCCCTGTGAATGCACTTTGCTTTAAAACCCTAACGTGTCCACGTAACTCTTTCCAAGGTCCTTTTTGTGGATGAATTGCTTAAAATGGTTTCACAGAGTCAGAGAATCACGCAGCATAGAAGGAGATCATTCGGTCCATCATGCCAGTGCCAGCTCTTTGAATGAGCTATCCAACTGGTCCCAATCCCTCTGCTGTTTCCCCATTGCCCTGTAAATTATTTTATCTTCCAAATATTGTCCAATTTCCCTTCGGAATGTTCCTATTGACTCTGTTTCCACCACCCTTTCAGGCAGCGTGTTCCATCCTGGGGTAGAGATAGCAGTATTCCCCTGTCTCTCTCCTTCTGGGTCTCTCCCTGTCTGTCTCTCTCTCTCGCTCTCTCACTATCTCTCTCTGTCTCTTTCTTGCTGCCTTTTTTCTGTCTCTTTTTCTCTGTTTCTGTCTCTTTTCTCTCTCTCTCTCCGGCACACCAGACTCAATCTCTAAGGTTAAGACTGCTGGGGCGGGAGTGGGGTTGGGGGGTGGAGGTGGG
Organism: Carcharodon carcharias; assembly: GCF_017639515.1. Classification (NCBI taxonomy): domain Eukaryota; kingdom Metazoa; phylum Chordata; class Chondrichthyes; order Lamniformes; family Lamnidae; genus Carcharodon; species Carcharodon carcharias. The sequence goes on along the minus strand of NC_054478.1, from coordinate 16,538,651 downwards.
ATCTTAAAATCTAAACCAAAGTCACCTGTTGTGTATGATCAAAATACCAGCGGTCCAACTCCTCACTGACCCTGTCTAATTTGGTCTGTAGGGATTAGGTTACACTATGACTGGATTACCATCTAAATAGTTTCAGCATTGGACCCTCAGAGTGGCTGCAATAGTCGAGAGAAAGGACTCGCTGGGGCAGTTTAAACCAGACCCAAGGTGGTCAACACCTGGGGACGTGGTCAGGGCACTTACAGACCTCACTGGATGGCAAGACTGGTAAACTCTGGACCAAGAGACTGGTCAGTGAAAAGTGACCTGGCCCAAAGGACATTCCATCCCAGGAATGTGCTGCTCCATTTTTCATCAGAGATTTCAGCTGTTCCCCTGGCAGCAGGTCTCAGTCCATCCCCTTGGCAACGTCCACCCACAATGCATAGCATCCTGGGTGAGGTCAATGCTTGCACTTCAATGATTGGCCAGTGCTAGTGAACCCTGGGCCTCCCTGATTGGCCAATGTTCGCGTTGGTCAGTACTCATGAACTCTGGACCTCCCTCATTGGACAGTGTTAATGAACCTTTGGCCTCCCTCATTGGCCAGTGCTTGTGAACAGGGCCTCCCTGATTGGTCACTGCTTGTGAACCCTGGGCTTCATGATTAGCTGCAAGTCATTTCTTGCTAATTCCTGTGTGATACTCATTCCTGCTAGGCTGATGCTGAACAGGCGGTTTGAGGTCTGGGGGAGGTCAAGGTGGACAATGGAATGGTTTAGGTGCAGGCGTCAGCTGTGATTTGCCCGCCTCTTCTTCAAGCCTCACTCCAGAGACATGAGCAAATAGTCTACGCCAACACTCCCAGAGCAATACTGAGGGAGTGCTGCACTGTCAGAGGATCAGTACTGAGGGAGTGCTGCACTGTCAGAGGGTCAGTACTGAGGAAGATGGAGGTGCCATCTTGTGAATGAGATGTTGAACCAAGTGCTGCACTGCCAGGGGATCAGTACTGAGGGCACGCTGCACTGTCAGAGGGTCAGGCCTGAGGGAGTGCTGCACTGTCAGAGGGTCAGGACTGAGGGAGTGCTGCACTGTCAGAGGGTCAGTACTGAGGGAGTGCTGCACTGTCAGAGGGTCAGTACTGAGGGAGTGCTGCACTGTCAGAGGGTCAGTACTGAGGGAGTGCTGCACTGTCAGAGGGTCAGTACTGAGGGAGTGCTGCACTGCCAGGGGATCAGCACCGAGGGAGTGCTGCACTGTCAGAGGGTCAGTACTGAGGGAGTGCTGCACTGCCAGGGGATCAGCACCGAGGGAGTGCTGCACTGTCAGAGGGTCAGTACTGAGGGAGTGCTGCACTGTCAGGGGGTCAGTACCGAGGGAATGCTGCACTGTCAGAGGGTCAGTACTGAGGGAGTGCTGCACTGTCAGAGGGTCAGTACTGAGGGAGTGCTGCACTGTCAGAGGGTCACTTCTGAAGGCGCGCTGCACTGTCAGAGGGTCAGTACTGAGGGAGTATTGCACTGTGAGAGGGTCAGTACTGAGGGAGTGCTGCACTGTCAGAGGGTCAGTACTGAGGGAGTGCTGCACTGTCAGAGGGTCAGTACTGAGGGAGTGCTGCACTGTCAGAGGGTCAGTACTGAGGGAGTGCTGCACTGTCAGAGGGTCACTACTGAAGAAGATGGAGGTGCCATCTTGTGAATGAGATGTTGAACCAAGGCCCCTTGTGCCCTCTCAGGTGGGGGAAAAGATTTCATGTCCAATATTTTGAATCAGTTTATGATCCCTGTTCCCTGGGGCTAATTAAACTATCCCTCATTGAACTTAATAAGGGAAACAGTTTATCCGGTCATTTATCACATGATGTAGTAAATTACACTGAATTTACAGCACAACTGGTCTATGTGGCCATTAACGCTCCAGCCCTCCCTATTGTGGGATCTTGCTGTGTATACATTAGGCTGCCTCATTTTCCTAGATTGGAACATTTCACAAAGTACTGCATTGATTGTGAAGTACAGGGGGACATCCGCCGGTGATGAAAGGTGTAAACGTGAGACTTTTCCCTCTGCTCTCTCCACCAGAGGCCCCGTTGCTGTTCACCAACAAGGAGAAGCATCCAGAAGAAGTTCACGCCAACGAGAACGGGAAGGCAGTGCTGGCAGCCATCGTCTCCAAGGAGCACGCCAGCGTCACCTGGTTCCGGCATAAGGAGCAGGTGCTCGAGGGAGAGAAATACGAGATGAAGAGCGAGTCACGGGTGCACAGTCTGATCATCAAGAACGTCCTGAAGGAAGATTCCGGATTCTACACCTGCCGCTCCGCAGACGACGAGATGGTTTTCAATGTGACCATGGCTGGTAGGGGTTGGGGGGAGGGTAGGGGAGTGGGGGAGGGGTGGTGGGGGGGGGGTGGCCGAGCTGGGGCAAGGAGGTTTGGATGGAGGAGGGGTGGAGGAGCTTGGCAGTGCTGCTGGTAAGTGGTGACACATGGTGCCCATACCAGGGATGGCTCAGGATCCCCTTAAAGTAACAGAACAGCAGTACTCTGTAATGATTAAAAAAACCCCCCAGAAAACGCCGGAAACATTCAGCAGGTCAGGCAGCCACTGTGGAGAGAGAGGGAGACAGAATTAACATTTCCGATTGATGATCTTTCATTGGAATCGGGAAAAGTGTCACTGATGTAGAGGAGCTGAACTACTCTAAGCTGGGCATTCCTGGAAGAGAAGTGGCAGTGAATTAAACACTATTAAAGTAAAATAATGTGGATGTCACTTATCTTTCAGAATTCCAGCATAAGAACAGGAGGAGGCTATTCAGCCCCTCTGCGCTGTTCCGCCATTCAATTAGATTATGGCTGATCTGTGCTTTAGCTCCATAACCCTTAATCCCCTTACCTAACCAAAATCTATCAATCTCAGTCTCGAAATTTTCAGTTGTCTCCCCAGCACTGACAGCTTTTTGGGGGGAAGGGATTTCTAGATTTCCACTCCCCTTGGCGGTGAAGAAGTGTTTCCTGGTACAGGTACAGAGGGGTCTGGGTGTCATTGTAAATGGATCACAAAACATTAGCATGCAGGTGCAGCAAGTGATTAAGAAGGGCTGAGAGAGACAGATTTGTAATGAGTAAGGGATTCAAGGGTTATGGGGAAAAGGTAGGAAAGTGGAGTTGAGGATTATCAGCCATGATCTCATTGAATGGCGGAGCAGACTTGATGGGCCGAATGGCCGACTTCAGCTCCTGTGTCTTATGGAGAGTAGGTCTTTTTCTGGTTGGTGGGATGAAATGAGTGGCGTGCCACAGGGATCAGTGCTGGGGCCTCAGCTTTTTACAATTTATATAAATGACTTGATTGAAGAGACAGATGGTCTTGTTGCTAAATTTGCGAATGACACAAAGATAGTTGGAAAGTAAGCTGTGAACAGGATATAAGAACACTACAAAGGGATATAGGTAGGTTAAGTAAATGGACAAATATCTGGCAAATGGAGTATAATGCGGGAAAATGTGAAATTGTCCACTTTGGCAGGAAGAATAAAAAAAAAGCATATTATCTAAATGGCAAGAGATTGCAGAGCTCCGAGAGGCAGAGGGATCTAGGTGTCCAAGTGCATGAATCACAAAAGGCCAGTATGTAGGTGCAGCAGGTAATTAGGAAAGTTAATAGGATGTTATTGTTTATTGCAAGGGGAATTGAATACAATAGTATGGTGGTTATGCTTCAGGTATACAGGGCATTGGTGAGACCACATCTGGAGTATTGTGTATAGTTTTGGTCTCCTTATTTAAGGAAGGATGTAAATGTGTTGGAAGCAGCTGAGAGAAGGTTTATTAAACTAATACCAGGAATGGGCGGATTGTCTTATGAGGAAAGGTTGGACAGGTTAGGCTTGTATCCACTGGAGTTTAGAAGAGTAAGAGGCAACTTGATTGAAACCTTTAAGATCCTGAGGGGTCTTGACAGGATCGATGTGAAGAAGATGTTTCCTCTTGTGGGAGAATCTAGAATTAGGGGTCATTATTTAAAGATAAGGGGTTGCCCACTTAACACAGAGATGAGGAGAATTTTTTCTCTATCAGGGCGGTGAGTCTTTGGAACTCTCTTCCTCAAAAGGTGGTGGAAACAGAGTCTTTGAATATTTTTAAGGTAGAGCTAGATAGATTCTTGATTAACAAGGGGGTGGAACATTATTGGGGGCAGGCGGGAATGTGGGGTTGAGTTACAGTCAGATCAGCCATGATCGTATTGAATGGTGGAGCAGCCTCGCGGGGTCGAGTGGCCTACTCCTGCTCTTAACTCATATGTTCATAAGTATGTTATGGGTGTTCATATAAGATCCTGAGAGGGCTAGACAGAGTCGATGCTGAGAGGATGTTTCCTTCCTTGGAAGAATCTAGAAGTTGGGGGCACAAGGGCTTTCCCATTTCAGACTAAGATGAGGAGGAATTTCTTTGGAAGTCAGCTTTAGGATTTCTCTCCTCCAGCCAGCAGTGGAGGCTGAATCATTGAGGATATTCCAGGCTGAGTTAGACAGACTTTTGATTGACAAGGGAGTCAAGGATTATGGGGGACAGGGAGGAAAGTGGAGTTAAGCCCACATCAGATCAGCCATGATCTTATTGAATGGCTCAAGGGGCTGAATGGCCTCCCCCTGCTCTTATTTCTTATGTTATATTCAGATGACCCCTGATGATCCTTGGTATCTTGTGCTTTCAGCCTGTCTGCTCCCTCCCACTACCCAGTAACAGATCCAGTTAGGAGAGACTCTTGCCCCCATCTTTATTCCAGTGATGAGTTTCTAATGACCCTGAACCCCATGTGTTGACAGAAACATGCCTAGTTCCTTCTTGAAACCAATTAAGATTTCCTGTTCCACCTCCCATGTTGGTAATCTTACCCACATTTTTACAATTCATTCACTGGGTGTGGGTGTCATTGGCAAATAATCATTTATTGCCCCTTGAGAAGGTGGTGGTGAGCTGCCTTCTTGAACCACTGCAGTCCATGTGGTGTAGGTACACCCACAGTGCTGTTAGGGAGGGAGTTCCAGGATTTTGACTCAGCGACAGTGAAGGAACGGTGATATAGTTCCAAGTCAGGATGGTGAGTGGCTTGGAGGGGAACTTCCAGGTGGTGGTGTTCCCATTTATCTGCTGCCCTTCCTTCTAGATGGTAGTGGTTGTGGGTTTGGAAGGTGCTGTCGAAGGAGCCTTGGTGAGTTCCTGCAGTGCATCTTGTAGATGGTACACACTGCTGCCACTGTGGTGGAGGGAGTGAGTGTTTATGGATGTGGTGCCAATCAAGTGGACTGCTTTATCCTGGATGGTGTCAGGCTTCTTGAGTGTTGTGGGAGCTGCACTCATCCAGGCAAGTGGGGAGTATTCCATCACACTCCTGACTTGTGCCTTGTAGATGGTGGACAGGCTTTGGAGAGTCAGGAGGTGAATTCCTCTCTGCAGAATTCCCAGCTGTTCTTGTAGCCACAGTATTTATGTGGCTAGTCCAGTTCAGTTTCTGGTCAATGGCAATCCTAATGGCTTACTTTCCAACCTACTAGTGTATCATCAGCAAACTTGGAGGTATTATACTTGGTCCTCTTTTTTAAGACATTAATATAGATTATAAACAGAAAAGGCCCAAACACAGATCATTGTGGTACTCCACTAGTTGCAGTCTGCCAACCTGAAAATGACCCATTTATCCTTGCTTTCTGTTTTCTGTCCATTAACCAATCCTGATACTTGCTAATATATTGGCCCCCCAATCCCATGAATCCTAATATCGCGTTAGAACTCGAGTGTATAACCCTGTGGAATGCATTTTGAAAATCCATATAAAGTACATCCACTGGTTACCCCCTTATCTAAGCTCTTGGTTACATCCTCAAAATTTGCTGATAGATTTGTTGAGCGTGCTTTCCCTTTCATAAAACCGTGTTAACTCTGGCTAGTCCTTAAGTGATGATTTTTCAAAGGGACCTATTACTCCTTCATTAACAATAGATTCCAACATATTCCCGATGACTGACATCAGCTTAACTGGCCTGTAGTTGTCTGTTTTCTCTTTCCTTCCTTTCTTGAATAGCGGGCTTACATTTGTTATCACCCAATCCACAGGGACTGTTCTAGATCAAAGGGACTCTGGAAGTTCAAATCAATGCATCCACTATTTCTGCAGCCAACTCCTTTAGAACCCTAGGATGTGGGCCATAAGGTCCAGGAATTTATCGGCTTCTAGTCCCATTAATTGCTCCGCTATTTTTTCTGTCCTATTTTAACTACTTTAAATTCTTCGATCAGTCCCTGTGGTAGTGAGTTCCAGATTCTCACCAGTGTCTCAGTAGAGAAGTTTCTCCTGAATTAATGTTGGATTTATTAGTGACTGTCTTATATTGCTGGCCCCAGACTTTGATCTCTCCCACAAGTGGAAACATCTTCTCAATGTCCACAATACCAAACCCTTGTTGGGTGAGGTGTAGGAGATGAAACTGGGTCCAGGAAAGTTCACTCGACTCATTCCAGGGATGAAGGGGTTGCCTTTATGTGGAAAGGTTTGGGCCTATATCCATGAGGAGTTTAGAAGAATGAGAGGTGATCTCATTGAAACATATAAGATCCTGAGGGGACTTGATAGGGTGGATACAGGGATGATGTTTCCTCTTGTGGGGGAGGCTAGAACCAGGGGACAGAGTTTAACAATAAGGGAGATGAGGAGATTTTTTTTAAGATGGAGATAAGGAGAATTTTTTTTCTCTCAAAGAGTCGTTAGTCTGTGGCTAATTCATGATGAGTTAGATAGATTTTTGATCGACAAGGGAGTAGAGGGTTATGGGGGGGCACAGGCAGGAAAGTAGAGTTGAGGCCACAATCAGATCAGCCATGATCGTAT
>NC_054478.1:16134581-16139635 GCF_017639515.1 Carcharodon carcharias | reverse complement strand
AGAGAGAGAGAGTGAGTGATGGGCAGAGAGAGAGAGAGAGAGTGATGGGCAGAGAGAGAGAGAGAGACAGTGATGGGCAGAGAGAGAGAGAGAGAGAGAGAGAGTGAGTGATGGGCAGAGAGAGAGAGAGAGACAGTGATGGGCAGAGAGAGAGAGAGAGAGAGAGAGTGAGTGTGGGAGAGAGAGAGAGAGAGAGTGAGTGATGGGCAGAGAGAGAGAGAGAGTGAGTGATGGGCAGAGAGAGAGAGAGAGAGAGTGATGGGCAGAGAGAGAGAGAGAGAGAGTGATGGGCAGAGAGAGAGAGAGAGAGAGAGAGAGTGATGGGCAGAGAGAGAGAGAGAGAGAGAGAGTGATGGGCAGAGAGAGAGAGAGAGTGAGTGATGGGCAGAGAGAGAGAGAGAGTGAGTGATGGGCAGAGAGAGAGAGAGAGTGAGTGATGGGCAGAGAGAGAGAGAGAGAGAGTGAGTGATGGGCAGAGAGAGAGAGGAGGAGTGTGGTGATGGGCAGAGAGAGAGAGAGAGGAGAGAGAGAGAGAGTGATGGGCAGAGAGAGAGAGAGAGAGAGTGATGGGCAGAGGAGAGAGAGAGAGAGAGTGTGACGGGCAGAGAGAGAGAGAGAGAGAGTGATGGGCAGAGAGAGAGAGAGAGAGAGAGTGATGGGCAGAGAGAGAGAGAGAGGAGAGTGATGGGCAGGAGAGAGAGAGAGAGAGAGAGTGATGGGCAGAGGAGAGAGAGAGAGAGTGAGTGATGGGCAGAGAGAGAGAGAGAGAGAGAGAGTGATGGGCAGAGAGAGAGAGAGAGAGAGAGTGATGGGCAGAGGAGAGAGAGAGAGAGTGATGGGAGAGAGAGAGTGAGAGAGAGAGTGACTGGGCAGAGAGAGAGAGAGAGAGAGAGTGATGGGCAGAGAGAGAGAGAGAGAGAGAGAGAGTGATGGGCTGAGAGAGAGAGAGAGAGAGAGTGTTGGGCAGAGAGAGAGAGAGTGATGGGCAGAGAGAGAGAGAGAGAGAGTGATGGGCAGAGAGAGAGTGATGGGCAGAGAGAGAGAGAGAGAGAGAGAGAGAGAGAGATGGGCAGAGAGAGAGAGAGAGACAGAGAGAGAGAGAGAGTGATGGGCAGAGAGAGAGAGAGAGAGTGAGTGATGGGCAGAGAGAGAGAGAGAGAGAGTGATGGGCAGAGAGAGAGAGAGAGAGTGATGGGCAGAGAGAGAGAGAGAGAGAGTGATGGGCAGAGAGAGAGAGAGAGAGTGATGGCAGAGAGAGAGAGAGAGAGAGAGTGATGGGCAGAGAGAGAGAGAGAGAGAGAGTGATGGGCAGAGAGAGAGAGAGAGAGTGATGGGCAGAGAGAGAGAGAGAGGGAGGAGTGATGGGCAGAGAGAGAGAGAGAGAGAGTGATGGGCAGAGGAGAGAGAGAGAGAGAGAGTGATGGGCAGAGAGAGAGAGAGAGAGAGAGTGATGGGCAAGAGAGAGAGAGAGAGAGAGAGGAGAGATGGGCAGAGAGGGAGAGAGAGAGAGATGGGGAGAGAGAGAGAGAGAGAGAGAGATGGGCAGAGAGAGAGAGAGAGAGAGAGAGAGATGGGCAGAGAGAGAGAGAGAGAGTGATGGGCAGAGAGAGAGAGAGAGAGTGATGTGGAGAGAGAGAGAGAGAGAGAGAGAGAGAGAGTGATGGGCAGAGAGAGAGAGAGAGAGAGTGAGTGATGGGCAGAGAGAGAGAGAGAGAGTGATGGGCAGAGAGAGAGAGAGAGAGAGAGAGTGATGGGCAGAGAGAGAGAGAGAGACAGTGATGGGCAGAGAGAGAGAGAGAGAGAGAGAGTGAGTGATGGGCAGAGAGAGAGAGAGAGACAGTGAGGGCAGAGAGAGAGAGAGAGAGAGAGAGAGTGAGTGATGGGCAGAGAGAGAGAGAGAGAGTGAGTGATGGGCAGAGAGAGAGAGAGAGTGAGTGATGGGCAGAGAGAGAGAGAGAGAGAGTGATGGGCAGAGAGAGAGAGAGAGAGAGTGATGATGGGCAGGAGAGAGAGAGGAGAGAGAGAGTGATGGGCAGAGAGAGAGAGAGAGTGAGTGACGGGCAGAGAGAGAGAGAGAGGAGTGATGGGCAGAAGAGAGGAGAGAGAGTGATGGGCAGAGAGAGAGAGAGAGAGAGTGAGTGAGATGGGCAGAGAGAGAGAGAGAGAGTGAGTGATGGGCAGAGAGAGAGAGAGAGAGAGAGAGAGTGAGTGGCAGAGAGAGAGAGAGAGAGAGAGTGATGGGCAGAGAGAGGAGAGAGAGAGAGAGTGATGGGGAGAGAGAGAGAGAGTGATGGGCAGAGAGAGAGAGAGAGAGAGTGATGGAAGAGGAGAGAGAGAGAGAGTGATGGCAGAGAGAGAGGAGAGAGAGAGAGAGTGATGGGCAGAGAGAGAGAGAGAGAGAGAGTGATGGGCAGAGGAGAGAGAGAGAGAGAGAGTGATGGGCAGAGTGAGAGAGAGAGAAGAGTATGGGCAGAGAGAGAGAGAGAGTGATGGGCAGAGAGAGAGAGAGTGATGGGCAGAGAGAGAGAGAGTGATGGGCAGAGAGAGAGTGATGGGCAGAGAGAGAGAGAGAGAGAGAGTGATGGGCAGAGAGAGAGAGAGGAGAGAGTGAGGAGAGAGAGAGGAGAGAGAGAGAGAGTGATGGGCAGAGAGAGAGAGAGAGAGTGATGGGCAGAGAGAGAGAGAGAGAGAGTGATGGGCAGAGAGAGAGGAGAGAGAGTGATGGGCAGAGAGAGAGAGAGAGAGAGTGATGGGCAGAGAGAGAGAGAGAGAGAGATGGGCAGAGAGAGAGAGAGAGAGTGATGGGCAGAGAGAGAGAGAGAGAGAGAGAGTGATGGGCAGAGAGAGAGAGAGAGAGAGTGATGGGCAGAGAGAGAGAGAGAGAGAGTGATGGGCAGAGAGAGAGAGAGAGAGAGAGTGTTGGCAGAGAGAGAGAGAGAGAGAGAGAGTGATGGGCAGAGAGAGAGGTGGAGGAGAGGAGAGAGATGGGCAGAGAGAGAGAGAGAGAGAGAGATGGGGCAGAGAGAGAGAGAGAGAGAGTGATGGGCAGAGAGAGAGGAGAGAGAGAGTGATGTGGAGAGAGAGAGAGAGAGAGAGAGAGAGAGATGGGCAGAGAGAGAGAGAGAGAGGGAGAGAGAGATGGGGAGAGAGAGAGAGAGAGAGAGTGATGGGCAGAGAGAGAGAGAGAGAGAGAGAGAGAGAGAGTGGCAGAGAGAGAGAGAGAGAGAGAGTGGCAGAGAGAGAGAGAGAGAGAGTGGCAGAGAGAGAGAGAGAGAGAGAGTGATGGGAGAGAGAGAGAGAGAGAGAGAGTGGCAGAGAGAGAGAGAGAGAGAGTGATGGCAGAGAGAGTGAGTGATGGGAGAGAGAGAGAGAGAGTGAGGGAGAGAGAGAGAGTGATGGGCAGAGAGAGAGAGTGATGGGCAGAGAGAAGAGAGTGATGGGCAGAGAGAGAGAGTGATGGGCAGAGAGAGAGAGTGATGGGCAGAGAGAGGAGAGTGATGGGGCAGAGAGAGAGAGTGATGGGCAGAGAGAGAGAGTGATGGCAGAGAGAGAGAGTGAGGGGCAGAGAGAGAGAGTGATGGGCAGAGAGAGAGAGTGATGGAGAGAGAGAGAGAAGAGTGATGGGCAGAGAGAGAGAGTGATGGGCAGAGAGAGAGAGTGATGGGCAGAGAGAGAGAGAGAGAGTGATGGGGAGAGAGAGAGAGAGAGTGATGGCAGAGAGAGAGAGAGAGTGATGGGCAGAGAGAGAGAGAGAGTGATGGGCGAGAGAGAGAGAGAGTGATGGGCAGAGAGAGAGAGAGAAGAGAGAGGTGAGGGCAGAGAGAGAGAGAGAGAGAGTGATGGGCAGAGAGAGAGAGAGGAGTGATGGGCAGAGAGAGAGAGAGAGAGAGTGATGGGCAGAGAGAGAGAGAGAGAGAGGAGAGTGGGCAGAGAGAGGAGAGAGGAGAGTAATGGGCAGAGAGAGAGAGAGAGTGATGGGCAGAGAGAGAGAGAGAGTGATGGCAGAGAGAGAGAGAGAGAGAGAGTGATGGGCAGAGAGAGAGAGAGTGATGGGAGAGAGAGAGAGAGTGATGGGCAGAGAGAGAGAGTGATGGGCAGAGAGAGAGAGTGATGGGCAGAGAGAGAGAGTGATGGGCAGAGAGAGAGAGTGATGGGCAGAGAGAGAGAGTGATGGGCAGAGAGAGAGAGTGATGGGCAGAGAGAGAGAGTGATGGGCAGAGAGAGAGAGTGATGGGCAGAGAGAGAGAGTGATGGGCAGAGAGAGAGAGTGATGGGCAGAGAGAGAGAGTGATGGGCAGAGAGAGAGAGTGATGGGCAGAGAGAGAGAGTGATGGGCAGAGAGAGAGAGTGATGGGCAGAGAGAGAGAGTGATGGGCAGAGAGAGAGAGTGATGGGCAGAGAGAGAGAGTGATGGGCAGAGAGAGAGTGATGGGCAGAGAGAGAGTGATGGGCAGAGAGAGAGTGATGGGCAGAGAGAGAGAGTGATGGGCAGAGAGAGAGAGTGATGGGCAGAGAGAGAGAGAGAGTGATGGGCAGAGAGAGAGAGAGAGTGATGGGCAGAGAGAGAGAGAGAGTGATGGGCAGAGAGAGAGAGAGAGAGTGATGGGCAGAGAGAGAGAGAGAGAGTGATGGGCAGAGAGAGAGAGAGAGAGTGATGGGCAGAGAGAGAGAGAGTGATGGGCAGAGAGAGAGAGAGTGATGGGCAGAGAGAGAGAGAGTGATGGGCAGAGAGAGAGAGAGTGATGGGCAGAGAGAGAGAGAGTGATGGGCAGAGAGAGAGAGTGATGGGCAGAGAGAGAGAGTGATGGGCAGAGAGAGAGAGTGATGGGCAGAGAGAGAGAGTGATGGGCAGAGAGAGAGAGAGAGTGATGGGCAGAGAGAGAGAGAGAGAGAGAGTGATGGGCAGAGAGAGAGAGAGAGAGAGAGTGATGGGCAGAGAGAGAGAGTGATGGGCAGAGAGAGAGAGTGATGGGCAGAGAGAGAGAGAGTGATGGGCAGAGAGAGAGAGTGATGGGCAGAGAGAGAGAGTGATGGGCAGAGAGAGAGAGTGATGG
>NC_054478.1:16044581-16129581 GCF_017639515.1 Carcharodon carcharias | reverse complement strand
GAGAGAGAGAGTGACGGGCAGAGAGAGAGTGAGAGAGAGAGTGACGGGCAGAGAGAGAGTGAGAGAGAGAGTGACGGGCAGAGAGAGAGAGAGAGAGAGAGTGACGGGCAGAGAGAGAGTGAGAGAGACAGTGACGGGGAGAGAGAGAGAGACAGTGACGGGGAGAGAGAGAGAGAGAGTGACGGGGAGAGAGAGAGAGACAGTGACGGGGAGAGAGAGAGAGAGACAGTGACGGGGAGAGAGAGAGAGACAGTGACGGGGAGAGAGAGAGAGAGAGTGACGGGGAGAGAGAGAGAGAGAGAGAGAGAGAGTGACGGGGAGAGAGAGAGAGAGAGTGACGGGGAGAGAGAGAGAGAGTGACGGGGAGAGAGAGAGAGAGTGACGGGGAGAGAGAGAGAGAGTGACGGGGAGAGAGAGAGAGAGAGTGACGGGAGAGAGAGAGAGAGAGTGACGGGGAGAGAGAGAGAGAGTGACGGGGAGAGAGAGAGAGAGTGACGGGGAGAGAGAGAGAGAGTGACGGGGAGAGAGAGAGAGAGAGTGACGGGGAGAGAGAGAGAGACAGTGACGGGGAGAGAGAGAGAGACAGTGACGGGGAGAGAGAGAGAGACAGTGACGGGAGAGAGAGAGACAGTGACGGGGAGAGAGAGAGAGACAGTGACGGGGAGAGAGAGAGAGACAGTGACGGGGAGAGAGAGAGAGACAGTGACGGGGAGAGAGAGAGAGACAGTGACGGGGAGAGAGAGAGAGACAGTGACGGGGAGAGAGAGAGAGACAGTGACGGGGAGAGAGAGAGAGACAGTGACGAGAGAGGGAGAGAGAGAGAGACAGTGACGGGGAGAGAGAGAGAGACAGTGACGGGGAGAGAGAGAGAGACAGTGACGGGGAGAGAGAGAGAGACAGTGACGGGGAGAGAGAGAGAGACAGTGACGGGGAGAGAGAGAGAGACAGTGACGGGGAGAGAGAGAGAGACAGTGACGGGGAGAGAGAGAGAGACAGTGACGGGGAGAGAGAGAGAGACAGTGACGGGGAGAGAGAGAGAGAGACAGTGACGGGGAGAGAGAGAGAGACAGTGACGGGGAGAGAGAGAGAGACAGTGACGGGGAGAGAGAGAGAGACAGTGACGGGGAGAGAGAGAGAGACAGTGACGGGGAGAGAGAGAGAGACAGTGACGGGGAGAGAGAGAGAGACAGTGACGGGGAGAGAGAGAGAGACAGTGACGGGAGAGAGAGAGAGACAGTGACGGGGAGAGAGAGAGAGACAGTGACGGGGAGAGAGAGAGAGACAGTGACGGGGAGAGAGAGAGAGACAGTGACGGGGAGAGAGAGAGAGACAGTGACGGGGAGAGAGAGAGAGACAGTGACGGGGAGAGAGAGAGAGACAGTGACGGGGAGAGAGAGAGAGACAGTGACGGGGAGAGAGAGAGAGACAGTGACGGGGAGAGAGAGAGAGACAGTGACGGGGAGAGAGAGAGAGACAGTGACGGGAGAGAGAGAGAGACAGTGACGGGGAGAGAGAGAGAGACAGTGACGGGGAGAGAGAGAGAGACAGTGACGGGGAGAGAGAGAGAGACAGTGACGGGGAGAGAGAGAGAGAGAGTGACGGGGAGAGAGAGAGAGAGTGACGGGGAGAGAGAGAGAGAGAGTGACGGGGAGAGAGAGAGAGAGTGACGGGGAGAGAGAGAGAGAGTGACGGGAGAGAGAGAGAGAGAGTGACGGGAGAGAGAGAGAGAGTGACGGGGAGAGAGAGAGAGAGTGACGGGGAGAGAGAGAGAGAGTGACGGGGAGAGAGAGAGAGAGAGTGACGGGGAGAGAGAGAGAGAGTGACGGGGAGAGAGAGAGAGAGAGTGACGGGGAGAGAGAGAGAGAGAGTGACGGGGAGAGAGAGAGAGAGAGTGACGGGGAGAGAGAGAGAGAGAGTGACGGGGAGAGAGAGAGAGACAGTGACGGGGAGAGAGAGAGAGACAGTGACGGGGAGAGAGAGAGAGACAGTGACGGGGAGAGAGAGAGAGACAGTGACGGGGAGAGAGAGAGAGACAGTGACGGGGAGAGAGAGAGAGACAGTGACGGGGAGAGAGAGAGAGACAGTGACGGGGAGAGAGAGAGAGACAGTGACGGGGAGAGAGAGAGAGACAGTGACGGGGAGAGAGAGAGAGACAGTGACGGGGAGAGAGAGAGAGACAGTGACGGGGAGAGAGAGAGAGACAGTGACGGGGAGAGAGAGAGAGACAGTGACGGGGAGAGAGAGAGAGACAGTGACGGGGAGAGAGAGAGAGACAGTGACGGGGAGAGAGAGAGAGACAGTGACGGGGAGAGAGAGAGAGACAGTGACGGGGAGAGAGAGAGAGACAGTGACGGGGAGAGAGAGAGAGACAGTGACGGGGAGAGAGAGAGAGACAGTGACGGGGAGAGAGAGAGAGACAGTGACGGGGGAGAGAGAGAGAGACAGTGACGGGGAGAGAGAGAGAGACAGTGACGGGGAGAGAGAGAGAGACAGTGACGGGGAGAGAGAGAGAGACAGTGACGGGGAGAGAGAGAGAGACAGTGACGGGGAGAGAGAGAGAGACAGTGAGAGGGGAGAGAGAGAGAGACAGTGACGGGGAGAGAGAGAGACGGGAGAGAGAGAGAGACAGTGACGGGGAGAGAGAGAGAGACAGTGACGGGGAGAGAGAGAGAGACAGTGACGGGGAGAGAGAGAGAGACAGTGACGGGGAGAGAGAGAGAGACAGTGACGGGGAGAGAGAGAGAGACAGTGACGGGGAGAGAGAGAGAGACAGTGACGGGGAGAGAGAGAGAGACAGTGACGGGGAGAGAGAGAGAGACAGTGACGGGGAGAGAGAGAGAGACAGTGACGGGGAGAGAGAGAGAGACAGTGACGGGGAGAGAGAGAGAGACAGTGACGGGGAGAGAGAGAGAGACAGTGACGGGGAGAGAGAGAGAGACAGTGACGGGGAGAGAGAGAGAGACAGTGACGGGGAGAGAGAGAGAGACAGTGACGGGGAGAGAGAGAGAGACAGTGACGGGGAGAGAGAGAGAGACAGTGACGGGGAGAGAGAGAGAGACAGTGACGGGGAGAGAGAGAGAGACAGTGACGGGGAGAGAGAGAGAGACAGTGACGGGGAGAGAGAGAGAGACAGTGACGGGGAGAGAGAGAGAGACAGTGACGGGGAGAGAGAGAGAGACAGTGACGGGGAGAGAGAGAGAGACAGTGACGGGGAGAGAGAGAGAGACAGTGACGGGGAGAGAGAGAGAGACAGTGACGGGGAGAGAGAGAGAGACAGTGACGGGGAGAGAGAGAGAGACAGTGACGGGGGAGAGAGAGAGACAGTGACGGGAGAGAGAGAGAGACAGTGACGGGGAGAGAGAGAGAGACAGTGACGGGGAGAGAGAGAGAGACAGTGACGGGGAGAGAGAGAGAGACAGTGACGGGGAGAGAGAGAGAGAGTGACGGGGAGAGAGAGAGAGAGAGTGACGGGGAGAGAGAGAGAGAGTGACGGGGAGAGAGAGAGAGAGTGACGGGGAGAGAGAGAGAGAGAGAGTGACGGGGAGAGAGAGAGAGAGAGTGACGGGGAGAGAGAGAGAGACAGTGACGGGGAGAGAGAGAGAGACAGTGACGGGGAGAGAGAGAGAGACAGTGACGGGGAGAGAGAGAGAGACAGTGACGGGGAGAGAGAGAGAGACAGTGACGGGGAGAGAGAGAGAGACAGTGACGGGGAGAGAGAGAGAGACAGTGACGGGGAGAGAGAGAGAGACAGTGACGGGGAGAGAGAGAGAGACAGTGACGGGGAGAGAGAGAGAGACAGTGACGGGGAGAGAGAGAGAGACAGTGACGGGGAGAGAGAGAGAGACAGTGACGGGGAGAGAGAGAGAGACAGTGACGGGGGAGAGAGAGAGAGACAGTGACGGGGAGAGAGAGAGAGACAGTGACGGGGAGAGAGAGAGAGACAGTGACGGGGAGAGAGAGAGAGACAGTGACGGGGAGAGAGAGAGAGACAGTGACGGGGAGAGAGAGAGAGACAGTGACGGGGAGAGAGAGAGAGACAGTGACGGGGAGAGAGAGAGAGACAGTGACGGGGAGAGAGAGAGAGACAGTGACGGGGAGAGAGAGAGAGACAGTGACGGGGAGAGAGAGAGAGACAGTGACGGGGAGAGAGAGAGAGACAGTGACGGGGAGAGAGAGAGAGACAGTGACGGGGAGAGAGAGAGAGACAGTGACGGGGAGAGAGAGAGAGACAGTGACGGGGAGAGAGAGAGACAGTGACGGGGAGAGAGAGAGAGACAGTGACGGGAGAGAGAGAGAGACAGTGACGGGGAGAGAGAGAGAGACAGTGACGGGGAGAGAGAGAGAGACAGTGACGGGGAGAGAGAGAGAGACAGTGACGGGGAGAGAGAGAGAGACAGTGACGGGGAGAGAGAGAGAGACAGTGACGGGGAGAGAGAGAGAGACAGTGACGGGGAGAGAGAGAGAGACAGTGACGGGGAGAGAGAGAGAGACAGTGACGGGGAGAGAGAGAGAGACAGTGACGGGGAGAGAGAGAGAGACAGTGACGGGAGAGAGAGAGAGACAGTGACGGGGAGAGAGAGAGAGACAGTGACGGGGAGAGAGAGAGAGACAGTGACGGGGAGAGAGAGAGAGACAGTGACGGGGAGAGAGAGAGAGACAGTGACGGGAGAGAGAGAGAGACAGTGACGGGGAGAGAGAGAGAGACAGTGACGGGGAGAGAGAGAGAGACAGTGACGGGGAGAGAGAGAGAGACAGTGACGGGGAGAGAGAGAGAGACAGTGACGGGGAGAGAGAGAGAGACAGTGACGGGGAGAGAGAGAGAGACAGTGACGGGGAGAGAGAGAGAGACAGTGACGGGGAGAGAGAGAGAGACAGTGACGGGGAGAGAGAGAGAGACAGTGACGGGGAGAGAGAGAGAGACAGTGACGGGGAGAGAGAGAGAGACAGTGACGGGGAGAGAGAGAGAGACAGTGACGGGGAGAGAGAGAGAGACAGTGACGGGGAGAGAGAGAGAGACAGTGACGGGGAGAGAGAGAGAGACAGTGACGGGAGAGAGAGAGAGACAGTGACGGGGAGAGAGAGAGAGACAGTGACGGGAGAGAGAGAGAGACAGTGACGGGGAGAGAGAGAGAGACAGTGACGGGGAGAGAGAGAGAGACAGTGACGGGGAGAGAGAGAGAGACAGTGACGGGGAGAGAGAGAGAGACAGTGACGGGGAGAGAGAGAGAGACAGTGACGGGGAGAGAGAGAGAGACAGTGACGGGGAGAGAGAGAGAGACAGTGACGGGGAGAGAGAGAGAGACAGTGACGGGGAGAGAGAGAGAGACAGTGACGGGGAGAGAGAGAGAGACAGTGACGGGGAGAGAGAGAGAGACAGTGACGGGAGAGAGAGAGAGACAGTGACGGGGAGAGAGAGAGAGACAGTGACGGGGAGAGAGAGAGAGACAGTGACGGGGAGAGAGAGAGAGACAGTGACGGGGAGAGAGAGAGAGACAGTGACGGGGAGAGAGAGAGAGACAGTGACGGGGAGAGAGAGAGAGACAGTGACGGGGAGAGAGAGAGAGACAGTGACGGGGAGAGAGAGAGAGACAGTGACGGGGAGAGAGAGAGAGACAGTGACGGAGAGAGAGAGAGAGACAGTGACGGGGAGAGAGAGAGAGACAGTGACGGGGAGAGAGAGAGAGACAGTGACGGGGAGAGAGAGAGAGACAGTGACGGGGAGAGAGAGAGAGACAGTGACGGGGAGAGAGAGAGAGACAGTGACGGGGAGAGAGAGAGAGACAGTGACGGGGAGAGAGAGAGACAGTGACGGGGAGAGAGAGAGAGACAGTGACGGGGAGAGAGAGAGAGACAGTGACGGGGAGAGAGAGAGAGACAGTGACGGGGAGAGAGAGAGAGAGAGTGACGGGGAGAGAGAGAGAGAGAGTGACGGGGAGAGAGAGAGAGACAGTGACGGGGAGAGAGAGAGAGACAGTGACGGGGAGAGAGAGAGAGACAGTGACGGGAGAGAGAGAGAGACAGTGACGGGGAGAGAGAGAGAGACAGTGACGGGGAGAGAGAGAGAGACAGTGACGGGGAGAGAGAGAGAGACAGTGACGGGAGAGAGAGAGAGACAGTGACGGGGAGAGAGAGAGAGACAGTGACGGGGAGAGAGAGAGAGACAGTGACGGGGAGAGAGAGAGAGACAGTGACGGGGAGAGAGAGAGAGACAGTGACGGGGAGAGAGAGAGAGACAGTGACGGGGAGAGAGAGAGAGACAGTGACGGGAGAGAGAGAGAGACAGTGACGGGGAGAGAGAGAGAGACAGTGACGGGGAGAGAGAGAGAGACAGTGACGGGAGAGAGAGAGAGACAGTGAACGGAGAGAAGAGAGAGACAGTGACGGGGAGAGAGAGAGAGACAGTGACGGGGAGAGAGAGAGAGACAGTGACGGGGAGAGAGAGAGAGACAGTGACGGGAGAGAGAGAGAGACAGTGACGGGGAGAGAGAGTGAGACAGTGACGGGAGAGAGAGAGAGACAGTGACGGGGAGAGAGAGGAGAGGACAGAGACGGGGAGAGAGAGAGAGACAGGGGGAGAGAGAGAGAGACAGAGACGGGGAGAGAGAGAGAGACAGAGACGGGGAGAGAGAGAGAGACAGAGACGGGGAGAGAGAGAGAGACAGAGACGGGGAGAGAGAGAGAGACAGAGACGGGGAGAGAGAGAGAGACAGAGACGGGGAGAGAGAGAGAGACAGAGACGGGAGAGAGAGAGAGACAGTGACGGGGAGAGAGAGAGAGACAGTGACGGGGAGAGAGAGAGAGACAGTGACGGGGAGAGAGAGAGAGACAGTGACGGGGAGAGAGAGAGAGACAGTGACGGGGAGAGAGAGAGAGACAGTGACGGGGAGAGAGAGAGAGACAGTGACGGGGAGAGAGAGAGAGACAGTGACGGGGAGAGAGAGAGAGACAGTGACGGGGAGAGAGAGAGAGACAGTGACGGGGAGAGAGAGAGAGACAGTGACGGGAGAGAGAGAGAGACAGTGACGGGGAGAGAGAGAGAGACAGTGACGGGGAGAGAGAGAGAGACAGTGACGGGAGAGAGAGAGAGACAGTGACGGGGAGAGAGAGAGAGACAGTGACGGGGAGAGAGAGAGAGACAGTGACGGGGAGAGAGAGAGAGACAGTGACGGGGAGAGAGAGAGAGACAGTGACGGGGAGAGAGAGAGAGACAGTGACGGGGAGAGAGAGAGAGACAGTGACGGGGAGAGAGAGAGAGACAGTGACGGGGAGAGAGAGAGAGACAGTGACGGGGAGAGAGAGAGAGACAGTGACGGGAGAGAGAGAGAGACAGTGACGGGGAGAGAGAGAGAGACAGTGACGGGGAGAGAGAGAGAGACAGTGACGGGAGAGAGAGAGAGACAGTGACGGGGAGAGAGAGAGAGACAGTGACGGGGAGAGAGAGAGAGACAGTGACGGGAGAGAGAGAGAGACAGTGACGGGGAGAGAGAGAGAGACAGTGACGGGGAGAGAGAGAGAGACAGTGACGGGGAGAGAGAGAGAGACAGTGACGGGGAGAGAGAGAGAGACAGTGACGGGGAGAGAGAGAGAGACAGTGACGGGAGAGAGAGAGAGACAGTGACGGGGAGAGAGAGAGAGACAGTGACGGGGAGAGAGAGAGAGACAGTGACGGGGAGAGAGAGAGAGACAGTGACGGGAGAGAGAGAGAGACAGTGACGGGGAGAGAGAGAGAGACAGTGACGGGGAGAGAGAGAGAGACAGTGACGGGAGAGAGAGAGACAGTGACGGGGAGAGAGGAGAGAGGACAGTGACGGGAGAGAGAGAGAGACAGTGACGGGGAGAGAGAGAGAGACAGTGACGGGGAGAGAGAGAGAGACAGTGACGGGGAGAGAAGAGAGAGACAGTGACGGGGAGAGAGAGTGAGACAGTGACGGGGAGAGAGAGAGAGACAGTGACGGGAGAGAGAGAGACAGTGACGGAGAGAGAGAGACAGTGACGGGGAGAGAGAGAGAGACAGTGACGGGAGAGAGAGAGAGACAGTGAACGGGGGAGAGAGAGAGACAGTGACGGGAGAGAAGAGACCGGGGAGAGAGAGAGAGACAGGTGACGGGGAGAGAGAGAGAGACAGTGACGGGGAGAGAGAGAGAGACAGTGACGGGGAGAGGAGAGAGACAGTGACGGGGAGAGAGAGAGAGACAGTGACGGGGAGAGAGAGAGAGACAGTGACGGGGAGAGAGGAGAGAGACAGTGACGGGAGAGAGAGAGAGACAGTGACGGGAGAGAGAGAGAGACAGTGACGGGGAGAGAGAGAGAGACAGTGTCGGGAGAGAGAGAGAGACAGTGGACGGGGGGGAGAGAGAGAGAGACAGTGACGGGGAGAGAGAGAGAGACAGTGACGGGGAGAGAGAGAGAGACAGTGACGGGGAGAGAGAGAGACAGTGACGGGGAGAGAGAGAGAGACAGTGACGGGGAGAGAGAGAGAGACAGTGACGGGGAGAGAGAGAGAGACAGTGACGGGAGAGAGAGAGAGACAGTGACGGGGAGAGAGAGAGAGACAGTGACGGGGAGAGAGAGAGAGACAGTGACGGGGAGAGAGAGAGAGACAGTGACGGGGAGAGAGAGAGAGACAGTGACGGGGAGAGAGAGAGAGACAGTGACGGGGAGAGAGAGAGAGACAGTGACGGGGAGAGAGAGAGAGACAGTGACGGGGAGAGAGAGAGAGACAGTGACGGGGAGAGAGAGAGAGACAGTGACGGGGAGAGAGAGAGAGACAGTGACGGGAGAGAGAGAGAGACAGTGACGGGGAGAGAGAGAGAGACAGTGACGGGGAGAGAGAGAGAGACAGTGACGGGGAGAGAGAGAGAGACAGTGACGGGAGAGAGAGAGAGACAGTGACGGGGAGAGAGAGAGAGACAGTGACGGGGAGAGAGAGAGAGACAGTGACGGGGAGAGAGAGAGAGACAGTGACGGGGAGAGAGAGAGAGACAGTGACGGGGAGAGAGAGAGAGACAGTGACGGGGAGAGAGAGAGAGACAGTGACGGGGAGAGAGAGAGAGACAGTGACGGGGAGAGAGAGAGAGACAGTGACGGGGAGAGAGAGAGAGACAGTGACGGGAGAGAGAGAGAGACAGTGACGGGGAGAGAGAGAGAGACAGTGACGGGGAGAGAGAGAGAGACAGTGACGGGGAGAGAGAGAGAGACAGTGACGGGGAGAGAGAGAGAGACAGTGACGGGGAGAGAGAGAGAGACAGTGACGGGGAGAGAGAGAGAGACAGTGACGGGAGAGAGAGAGAGACAGTGACGGGGAGAGAGAGAGAGACAGTGACGGGGAGAGAGAGAGAGACAGTGACGGGGAGAGAGAGAGAGACAGTGACGGGAGAGAGAGAGAGACAGTGACGGGGAGAGAGAGAGAGACAGTGACGGGGAGAGAGAGAGAGACAGTGACGGGGAGAGAGAGAGAGACAGTGACGGGGAGAGAGAGAGAGACAGTGACGGGGAGAGAGAGAGAGACAGTGACGGGGAGAGAGAGAGAGACAGTGACGGGGAGAGAGAGAGAGACAGTGACGGGGAGAGAGAGAGAGACAGTGACGGGGAGAGAGAGAGAGACAGTGACTGGGGAGAGAGAGAGAGACAGTGACGGGGAGAGAGAGAGAGACAGTGACGGGGAGAGAGAGAGACAGTGACGGGGAGAGAGAGAGAGACAGTGACGGGGAGAGAGAGAGAGACAGTGACGGGGAGAGAGAGAGAGACAGTGACGGGGAGAGAGAGAGAGACAGTGACGGGGAGAGAGAGAGAGACAGTGACGGGGAGAGAGAGAGAGACAGTGACGGGGAGAGAGAGAGAGACAGTGACGGGGAGAGAGAGAGAGACAGTGACGGGGAGAGAGAGAGAGACTGACGGGGAGAGGAGAGAGAGAGACTGACGGGGGCAGAGAGAGAGACTGACGGGGGCAGAGAGAGAGACTGACGGGGGCAGAGAGAGAGACTGACGGGGGCAGAGAGAGAGACTGACGGGGGCAGAGAGAGAGAGAGAGAGATGGGGGAGAGAGAGAGAGACAGTGACGGGGAGAGAGAGAGAGACAGTGACGGGGAGAGAGAGAGAGACAGTGACGGGGAGAGAGAGAGAGACAGTGACGGGGAGAGAGAGAGAGACAGTGACGGGGAGAGAGAGAGACAGTGACGGGGAGAGAGAGAGAGACAGTGACGGGAGAGAGAGAGAGACAGTGACGGGGAGAGAGAGAGAGACAGTGACGGGGAGAGAGAGAGACAGTGACGGGGAGAGAGAGAGACAGTGACGGGGAGAGAGAGAGACAGTGACGGGGAGAGAGAGAGACAGTGACGGGGAGAGAGAGAGACAGTGACGGGGAGAGAGAGAGACAGTGACGGGGAGAGAGAGAGAGAGAGAGTGACGGGGAGAGAGAGAGAGAGTGACGGGGAGAGAGAGAGACAGTGACGGGGAGAGAGAGAGACAGTGACGGGGAGAGAGAGAGACAGTGACGGGGAGAGAGAGAGACAGTGACGGGGAGAGAGAGAGACAGTGATGGGGAGAGAGAGAGACAGTGATGGGGAGAGAGAGAGACAGTGATGGGGAGAGAGAGAGAGACAGTGATGGGGAGAGAGAGAGAGACAGTGATGGGGAGAGAGAGAGAGACAGTGATGGGGAGAGAGAGAGAGACAGTGATGGGGAGAGATGAGAGAGACAGTGATGGGGAGAGAGAGAGAGACAGTGATGGGGAGAGAGAGAGAGACAGTGATGGGGAGAGAGAGAGAGACATGATGGGGAGAGAGAGAGAGACAGTGATGGGGGAGAGAGAGAGGAGACAGTGATGGGGAGAGAGAGAGAGACAGTGATGGGGGAGGAGAGAGAGAGACAGTGATGGGGGAGAGAGAGAGACAGTGATGGGGAGAGAGAGAGAGACAGTGATGGGGAGAGAGAGAGAGACAGTGATGGGGAGAGAGAGAGAGACAGTGATGGGGAGAGAGAGAGAGACAGTGATGGGGAGAGAGAGAGAGACAGTGATGGGGAGAGAGAGAGAGACAGTGATGGGGAGAGAGAGAGACAGTGATGGGGAGAGAGAGAGACAGTGATGGGGAGAGAGAGAGACAGTGATGGGGAGAGAGAGAGACAGTGATGGGGAGAGAGAGAGACAGTGATGGGGAGAGAGAGAGACAGTGATGGGGAGAGAGAGAGACAGTGATGGGGAGAGAGAGAGACAGTGATGGGGAGAGAGAGAGACAGTGATGGGGAGAGAGAGAGACAGTGATGGGGAGAGAGAGAGACAGTGATGGGGAGAGAGAGAGACAGTGATGGGGAGAGAGAGAGACAGTGATGGGGAGAGAGAGAGACAGTGATGGGGAGAGAGAGAGACAGTGATGGGGAGAGAGAGAGACAGTGATGGGGAGAGAGAGAGACAGTGATGGGGAGAGAGAGAGACAGTGATGGGGAGAGAGAGAGACAGTGATGGGGAGAGAGAGAGACAGTGATGGGGAGAGAGAGAGACAGTGATGGGGAGAGAGAGAGACAGTGATGGGGAGAGAGAGAGACAGTGATGGGAGAGAGAGAGACAGTGATGGGGAGAGAGAGAGACAGTGATGGGGAGAGAGAGAGACAGTGATGGGGAGAGAGAGAGACAGTGATGGGGAGAGAGAGAGACAGTGATGGGGAGAGAGAGAGACAGTGATGGGGAGAGAGAGAGACAGTGATGGGGAGAGAGAGAGACAGTGATGGGGAGAGAGAGAGACAGTGATGGGGAGAGAGAGAGACAGTGATGGGGAGAGAGAGAGACAGTGATGGGGAGAGAGAGAGACAGTGATGGGGAGAGAGAGAGACAGTGATGGGGAGAGAGAGAGACAGTGATGGGGAGAGAGAGAGACAGTGATGGGGAGAGAGAGAGACAGTGATGGGGAGAGAGAGAGACAGTGATGGGGAGAGAGAGAGACAGTGATGGGGAGAGAGAGAGACAGTGATGGGGAGAGAGAGAGACAGTGATGGGGAGAGAGAGAGACAGTGATGGGGAGAGAGAGAGACAGTGATGGGGAGAGAGAGAGACAGTGATGGGGAGAGAGAGAGACAGTGATGGGGAGAGAGAGAGACAGTGATGGGGAGAGAGAGAGACAGTGATGGGGAGAGAGAGAGACAGTGATGGGGAGAGAGAGAGACAGTGATGGGGAGAGAGAGAGACAGTGATGGGGAGAGAGAGAGACAGTGATGGGGAGAGAGAGAGACAGTGATGGGGAGAGAGAGAGACAGTGATGGGGAGAGAGAGAGACAGTGATGGGGAGAGAGAGAGACAGTGATGGGGAGAGAGAGAGACAGTGATGGGGAGAGAGAGAGACAGTGATGGGGAGAGAGAGAGACAGTGATGGGGAGAGAGAGAGACAGTGATGGGGAGAGAGAGAGACAGTGATGGGGAGAGAGAGAGACAGTGATGGGGAGAGAGAGAGACAGTGATGGGGAGAGAGAGAGACAGTGATGGGGAGAGAGAGAGACAGTGATGGGGAGAGAGAGAGACAGTGATGGGGAGAGAGAGAGACAGTGATGGGGAGAGAGAGAGACAGTGATGGGGAGAGAGAGAGACAGTGATGGGGAGAGAGAGAGACAGTGATGGGGAGAGAGAGAGACAGTGATGGGGAGAGAGAGAGACAGTGATGGGGAGAGAGAGAGACAGTGATGGGGAGAGAGAGAGACAGTGATGGGGAGAGAGAGAGACAGTGATGGGGAGAGAGAGAGACAGTGATGGGGAGAGAGAGAGACAGTGATGGGGAGAGAGAGAGACAGTGATGGGGAGAAGAGAGACAGTGATGGGGAGAGAGAGAGACAGTGATGGGGAGAGAGAGAGACAGTGATGGGGAGAGAGAGAGACAGTGATGGGGAGAGAGAGAGACAGTGATGGGGAGAGAGAGAGACAGTGATGGGAGAGAGAGAGACAGTGATGGGGAGAGAGAGAGACAGTGATGGGAGAGAGAGAGACAGTGATGGGGAGAGAGAGAGACAGTGATGGGGAGAGAGAGAGACAGTGATGGGGAGAGAGAGAGACAGTGATGGGGGAGAGAGAGAGACAGTGATGGGGAGAGAGAGAGACAGTGATGGGGAGAGAGAGAGACAGTGATGGGGAGAGAGAGAGACAGTGATGGGGAGAGAGAGAGACAGTGATGGGAGAGAGAGAGACAGTGATGGGGAGAGAGAGAGACAGTGATGGGGAGAGAGAGAGACAGTGATGGGGAGAGAGAGAGACAGTGATGGGAGAGAGAGAGACAGTGATGGGGAGAGAGAGAGACAGTGATGGGGAGAGAGAGAGACAGTGATGGGGAGAGAGAGAGACAGTGATGGGGAGAGAGAGAGACAGTGATGGGGAGAGAGAGAGACAGTGATGGGGAGAGAGAGAGACAGTGATGGGAGAGAGAGAGACAGTGATGGGGAGAGAGAGAGACAGTGATGGGGGAGAGAGAGAGACAGTGATGGGGAGAGAGAGAGACAGTGATGGGGAGAGAGAGAGACAGTGATGGGGAGAGAGAGAGACAGTGATGGGGAGAGAGAGAGACAGTGATGGGGAGAGAGAGAGACAGTGATGGGGAGAGAGAGAGACAGTGATGGGGAGAGAGAGAGACAGTGATGGGGAGAGAGAGAGACAGTGATGGGGAGAGAGAGAGACAGTGATGGGGAGAGAGAGAGACAGTGATGGGGAGAGAGAGAGACAGTGATGGGGAGAGAGAGAGACAGTGATGGGGAGAGAGAGAGACAGTGATGGGGAGAGAGAGAGACAGTGATGGGGAGAGAGAGAGACAGTGATGGGGAGAGAGAGAGACAGTGATGGGGAGAGAGAGAGACAGTGATGGGGAGAGAGAGAGACAGTGATGGGGAGAGAGAGAGACAGTGATGGGAGAGAGAGAGACAGTGATGGGGAGAGAGAGAGACAGTGATGGGGAGAGAGAGAGACAGTGATGGGGAGAGAGAGAGACAGTGATGGGGAGAGAGAGAGACAGTGATGGGGAGAGAGAGAGACAGTGATGGGAGAGAGAGAGACAGTGATGGGGAGAGAGAGAGACAGTGATGGGGAGAGAGAGAGACAGTGATGGGGAGAGAGAGAGACAGTGATGGGGAGAGAGAGAGACAGTGATGGGGAGAGAGAGAGACAGTGATGGGAGAGAGAGAGACAGTGATGGGGAGAGAGAGAGACAGTGATGGGGAGAGAGAGAGACAGTGATGGGGAGAGAGAGAGACAGTGATGGGGAGAGAGAGAGACAGTGATGGGGAGAGAGAGAGACAGTGATGGGGAGAGAGAGAGACAGTGATGGGGAGAGAGAGAGACAGTGATGGGGAGAGAGAGAGACAGTGATGGGGAGAGAGAGAGACAGTGATGGGGAGAGAGAGAGACAGTGATGGGGAGAGAGAGAGACAGTGATGGGGAGAGAGAGAGACAGTGATGGGGAGAGAGAGAGACAGTGATGGGGAGAGAGAGAGACAGTGATGGGGAGAGAGAGAGACAGTGATGGGGAGAGAGAGAGACAGTGATGGGGAGAGAGAGAGACAGTGATGGGGAGAGAGAGAGACAGTGATGGGGAGAGAGAGAGACAGTGATGGGGAGAGAGAGAGACAGTGATGGGCAGAGAGAGAGAGAGTGATGGGCAGAGAGAGAGAGAGAGTGATGGGCAGAGAGAGAGACAGTGATGGGCAGAGAGAGAGAGAGAGTGATGGGCAGAGAGAGAGAGAGAGTGATGGGCAGAGAGAGAGAGAGAGTGATGGGCAGAGAGAGAGAGAGAGTGATGGGCAGAGAGAGAGAGAGAGTGATGGGCAGAGAGAGAGAGAGAGTGATGGGCAGAGAGAGAGAGAGAGTGATGGGCAGAGAGAGAGAGAGAGTGATGGGCAGAGAGAGAGAGAGAGTGATGGGCAGAGAGAGAGAGAGAGTGATGGGCAGAGAGAGAGAGAGAGTGATGGGCAGAGAGAGAGAGAGAGAGTGATGGGCAGAGAGAGAGAGAGAGTGATGGGCAGAGAGAGAGAGAGAGAGTGATGGGCAGAGAGAGAGAGAGAGAGTGATGGGCAGAGAGAGAGAGAGAGAGTGATGGGCAAAGAGAGAGAGAGAGAGTGATGGGCAGAGAGAGAGAGTGATGGGCAGAGAGAGAGAGAGAGAGTGATGGGCAGAGAGAGAGAGAGAGAGAGAGTGATGGGCAGAGAGAGAGAGAGAGAGAGAGTGATGGGCAGAGAGAGAGAGAGAGAGAGAGAGTGATGGGCAGAGAGAGAGAGAGAGAGAGAGTGATGGGCAGAGAGAGAGAGAGAGAGAGAGAGTGATGGGCAGAGAGAGAGAGAGAGAGAGAGAGATTGGCAGAGAGAGAGAGAGAGAGAGAGAGTGATGGGCAGAGAGAGAGAGAGAGAGAGAGAGAGTGATGGGCAGAGAGAGAGAGAGAGAGAGTGATGGGCAGAGAGAGAGAGAGAGAGTGATGGGCAGAGAGAGAGAGAGAGAGTGATGGGCAGAGAGAGAGAGAGAGAGAGAGAGAGAGAGTGATGGGCAGAGAGAGAGAGAGAGTGATGGGCAGAGAGAGAGAGAGAGAGAGTGATGGGCAGAGAGAGAGAGAGAGAGAGATGGGCAGAGAGAGAGAGAGAGTGATGGGCAGAGAGAGAGAGAGAGAGAGTGATGGGCAGAGAGAGAGAGAGAGTGAGTGATGGGCAGAGAGAGAGAGAGTGAGTGATGGGCAGAGAGAGAGAGAGTGATGGGCAGAGAGAGAGATGGGCAGAGAAAGAGAGAGAGAGTGAGTGATGGGCAGAGAGAGAGAGAGAGAGAGTGATGGGCAGAGAGAGAGAGAGAGAGATGGGCAGAGAGAGAGAGAGAGAGAGATGGGCAGAGAGAGAGAGAGAGAGAGTGATGGGCAGAGAGAGAGAGAGAGAGAGAGAGAGTGATGGGGAGAGAGAGTGATGGGGAGAGAGAGAGACAGTGATGGGGAGAGAGAGAGACAGTGATGGGGAGAGAGAGAGACAGTGATGGGGAGAGAGAGAGACAGTGATGGGCAGAGAGAGAGACAGTGATGGGCAGAGAGAGAGACAGTGATGGGCAGAGAGAGAGAGAGAGTGATGGGCAGAGAGAGAGAGAGTGATGGGCAGAGAGAGAGAGAGAGTGATGGGCAGAGAGAGAGAGAGAGTGATGGGCAGAGAGAGAGAGAGAGTGATGGGCAGAGAGAGAGAGAGAGTGATGGGCAGAGAGAGAGAGAGAGTGATGGGCAGAGAGAGAGAGAGAGTGATGGGCAGAGAGAGAGAGAGAGTGATGGGCAGAGAGAGAGAGAGAGTGATGGGCAGAGAGAGAGAGAGAGAGTGATGGGCAGAGAGAGAGAGAGAGTGATGGGCAGAGAGAGAGAGAGAGAGTGATGGGCAGAGAGAGAGAGAGAGAGTGATGGGCAAAGAGAGAGAGAGAGAGTGATGGGCAGAGAGAGAGAGTGATGGGCAGAGAGAGAGAGAGAGAGAGAGTGATGGGCAGAGAGAGAGAGAGAGAGAGAGTGATGGGCAGAGAGAGAGAGAGAGAGAGAGTGATGGGCAGAGAGAGAGAGAGAGAGAGTGATGGGCAGAGAGAGAGAGAGAGAGAGAGTGATGGGCAGAGAGAGAGAGAGAGAGAGAGTGATGGGCAGAGAGAGAGAGAGAGAGAGAGTGATGGGCAGAGAGAGAGAGAGAGAGAGAGTGATGGGCAGAGAGAGAGAGAGAGAGAGAGAGTGATGGGCAGAGAGAGAGAGAGAGAGAGAGAGAGTGATGGGCAGAGAGAGAGAGAGAGAGAGTGATGGGCAGAGAGAGAGAGAGAGAGTGATGGGCAGAGAGAGAGAGAGAGAGTGATGGGCAGAGAGAGAGAGAGAGAGAGAGAGAGAGAGTGATGGGCAGAGAGAGAGAGAGAGTGATGGGCAGAGAGAGAGAGAGAGAGAGTGATGGGCAGAGAGAGAGAGAGAGAGAGATGGGCAGAGAGAGAGAGAGAGTGATGGGCAGAGAGAGAGAGAGAGAGAGTGATGGGCAGAGAGAGAGAGAGAGTGAGTGATGGGCAGAGAGAGAGAGAGTGAGTGATGGGCAGAGAGAGAGAGAGTGATGGGCAGAGAGAGAGATGGGCAGAGAAAGAGAGAGAGAGTGAGTGATGGGCAGAGAGAGAGAGAGAGAGAGTGATGGGCAGAGAGAGAGAGAGAGAGATGGGCAGAGAGAGAGAGAGAGAGATGGGCAGAGAGAGAGAGAGAGAGATGGGCAGAGAGAGAGAGAGAGAGAGTGATGGGCAGAGAGAGAGAGAGAGAGAGAGAGAGTGATGGGGAGAGAGAGTGATGGGGAGAGAGAGAGAGAGAGAGTGATGGGGAGAGAGAGAGAGAGAGAATGATGGGGAGAGAGAGAGAGAGAGAGAGTGATGGGGAGAGAGAGAGAGAGAGAGAGAGTGATGGGGAGAGAGAGAGAGAGAGAGAGTGATGGGGAGAGAGAGAGAGAGAGAGAGTGATGGGGAGAGAGAGAGAGAGAGTGATGGGGAGCGAGAGAGAGAGAGAGTGATGGGGAGCGAGAGAGAGAGAGAGTGATGGGGAGCGAGAGAGAGAGAGAGTGATGGGGAGAGAGAGAGAGAGAGAGAGTGATGGGGAGAGAGAGAGAGAGAGAGTGATGGGCAGAGAGAGAGAGAGAGAGAGAGTGATGGGCAGAGAGAGAGAGAGAGAGAGAGAGTGATGGGCAGAGAGAGAGAGAGAGAGAGAGTGATGGGCAGAGAGAGAGAGAGAGAGAGAGTGATGGGCAGAGAGAGAGAGAGAGAGAGTGATGGGCAGAGAGAGAGAGAGAGAGAGAGTGATGGGCAGAGAGAGAGAGAGAGAGAGTGATGCGGAGAGAGAGAGAGAGTGATGGGGAGAGAGAGAGAGAGTGATGGGGAGAGAGAGAGAGTGATGGGGAGAGAGAGAGAGAGAGTGATGGAGAGAGAGAGAGAGAGTGATGGGGAGAGAGAGAGAGAGTGATGGGGAGAGAGAGAGAGAGAGAGTGATGGGGAGAGAGAGAGAGAGAGTGATGGGGAGAGAGAGAGAGAGAGTGATGGGGAGAGAGAGAGAGAGAGTGATGGGGAGAGAGAGAGAGAGAGTGATGGGGAGAGAGAGAGAGAGAGTGATGGGGAGAGAGAGAGAGAGAGTGATGGGGAGAGAGAGAGAGAGATGGGGAGAGAGAGAGAGAGAGTGATGGGGAGAGAGAGAGAGAGAGTGATGGGGAGAAAGAGAGAGAGAGTGATGGGGAGAGAGAGAGAGAGAGTGATGGGGAGAGAGAGAGAGAGAGAGAGAGTGATGGGGAGAGAGAGAGAGAGAGAGAGAGTGATGGGGAGAGAGAGAGAGAGAGAGAGTGATGGGGAGAGAGAGAGAGAGAGAGAGTGATGGGGAGAGAGAGAGAGAGAGAGAGTGATGGGGAGAGAGAGAGAGAGAGTGATGGGGAGAGAGGGAGAGAGAGTGATGGGGAGAGAGGGAGAGAGAGTGATGGGGAGAGAGGGAGAGAGAGAGAGAGAGTGATGGGGAGAGAGGGAGAGAGAGAGAGAGTGATGGGCAGAGAGAGAGAGAGAGAGAGTGATGGGCAGAGAGAGAGAGAGAGAGAGTGATGGGGAGAGAGAGAGAGAGAGAGAGTGATGGGGAGCGAGAGAGAGAGAGAGTGATGGGGAGCGAGAGAGAGAGAGAGTGATGGGGAGCGAGAGAGAGAGAGAGTGATGGGGAGAGAGAGAGAGAGAGAGTGATGGGGAGAGAGAGAGAGAGAGAGAGTGATGGGCAGAGAGAGAGAGAGAGAGAGAGTGATGGGCAGAGAGACAGAGAGAGAGAGAGAGAGAGTGATGGGCAGAGAGAGAGAGAGAGAGAGAGAGAGAGAGAGTGATGGGCAGAGAGAGAGAGAGAGAGTGATGCGGAGAGAGAGAGAGAGTGATGGGGAGAGAGAGAGAGTGATGGGGAGAGAGAGAGAGTGATGGGGAGAGAGAGAGAGAGAGTGATGGAGAGAGAGAGAGAGAGTGATGGGGAGAGAGAGAGAGAGAGTGATGGGGAGAGAGAGAGAGAGAGTGATGGGGAGAGAGAGAGAGAGAGAGTGATGGGGAGAGAGAGAGAGAGAGAGTGATGGGGAGAGAGAGAGAGAGAGAGTGATGGGGAGAGAGAGAGAGAGAGAGAGTGATGGGGAGAGAGAGAGAGAGAGAGTGATGGGGAGAGAGAGAGAGAGTGATGGGGAGAGAGAGAGAGAGAGAGTGATGGGGAGAGAGAGAGAGTGATGGGGAGAGAGAGAGAGAGAGAGTGATGGGGAGAGAGAGAGAGAGAGTGATGGGGAGAGAGAGAGAGAGAGTGATGGGGAGAGAGAGAGAGAGAGTGATGGGGAGAGAGAGAGAGAGAGTGATGGGGAGAGAGAGAGAGAGAGAGAGAGAGTGATGGGGAGAGAGAGAGAGAGAGAGAGTGATGGGGAGAGAGAGAGAGAGAGAGAGAGAGTGATGGGGAGAGAGAGAGAGAGAGAGAGAGAGTGATGGGGAGAGAGAGAGAGAGAGAGAGAGTGATGGGGAGAGAGAGAGAGAGAGTGATGGGGAGAGAGGGAGAGAGAGTGATGGGGAGAGAGGGAGAGAGAGTGATGGGGAGAGAGGGAGAGAGAGTGATGGGGAGAGAGGGAGAGAGAGTGATGGGGAGAGAGGGAGAGAGAGAGAGAGAGTGATGGGCAGAGAGAGAGAGAGAGAGAGTGATGGGCAGAGAGAGAGAGAGAGAGAGTGATGGGCAGAGAGAGAGAGAGAGAGAGTGATGGGCAGAGAGAGAGAGAGAGAGAGTGATGGGCAGAGAGAGAGAGAGAGAGAGTGATGGGCAGAGAGAGAGAGAGAGAGTGATGGGCAGAGAGAGAGAGAGAGAGAGTGATGGGCAGAGAGAGAGAGAGAGAGAGTGATGGGCAGAGAGAGAGAGAGAGAGTGATGGGCAGAGAGAGAGAGAGAGAGAGTGATGGGCAGAGAGAGAGAGAGAGAGAGAGAGTGATGGGCAGAGAGAGAGAGAGAGAGAGCGAGTGATG
This sequence comes from Carcharodon carcharias, assembly GCF_017639515.1. Classification (NCBI taxonomy): domain Eukaryota; kingdom Metazoa; phylum Chordata; class Chondrichthyes; order Lamniformes; family Lamnidae; genus Carcharodon; species Carcharodon carcharias. The sequence goes on along the minus strand of NC_054478.1, from coordinate 16,109,607 downwards.
GGCAGAGAGAGAGAGAGAGAGAGCGAGTGATGGGCAGAGAGAGAGAGAGAGAGAGCGAGTGATGGGCAGAGAGAGAGAGAGAGAGAGCGAGTGATGGGCAGAGAGAGAGAGAGAGAGAGCGAGTGATGGGCAGAGAGAGAGAGAGAGAGAGCGAGTGATGGGCAGAGAGAGAGAGAGAGAGAGCGAGTGATGGGCAGAGAGAGAGAGAGAGAGAGCGAGTGATGGGCAGAGAGAGAGAGAGAGAGAGAGTGATGGGCAGAGAGAGAGAGAGAGAGAGAGTGATGAACAGAGAGAGAGAGAGAGAGAGAGTGATGAACAGAGAGAGAGAGAGAGAGAGAGTGATGGGCAGAGAGAGAGAGAGAGAGTGATGGGCAGAGAGAGAGAGAGAGAGAGAGTGATGGGCAGAGAGAGAGAGAGAGAGAGAGTGATGGGCAGAGAGAGAGAGAGAGAGAGAGAGTGATGGGCAGAGAGAGAGAGAGAGAGAGAGAGTGATGGGCAGAGAGAGAGAGAGAGAGAGTGATGGGCAGAGAGAGAGAGAGAGAGAGAGAGTGATGGGCAGAGAGAGAGAGAGAGAGAGAGTGATGGGCAGAGAGAGAGAGAGAGAGAGAGTGATGGGCAGAGAGAGAGAGAGTGAGTGATGGGCAGAGAGAGAGAGAGAGAGTGAGTGATGGGCAGAGAGAGAGAGAGAGAGTGAGTGATGGGCAGAGAGAGAGAGAGAGTGAGTGATGGGCAGAGAGAGAGAGAGAGAGTGAGTGATGGGCAGAGAGAGAGAGAGAGAGAGAGTGATGGGCAGAGAGAGAGAGAGAGAGAGTGATGGGCAGAGAGAGAGAGAGAGAGAGAGAGTGATGGGCAGAGAGAGAGAGAGAGAGAGAGAGAGTGATGGGCAGAGAGAGAGAGAGAGAGAGAGAGAGTGATGGGCAGAGAGAGAGAGAGAGAGAGAGTGATGGGCAGAGAGAGAGAGAGAGAGAGAGTGATGGGCAGAGAGAGAGAGAGAGAGAGAGTGATGGGCAGAGAGAGAGAGAGAGAGAGTGATGGGCAGAGAGAGAGAGAGAGAGAGAGTGAGTGATGGGCAGAGAGAGAGAGAGAGAGAGAGAGTGAGTGATGGGCAGAGAGAGAGAGAGAGAGAGTGATGGGGAGAGAGAGAGAGAGTGATGGGGGGAGAGAGAGAGAGTGATGGGGGGAGAGAGAGAGAGTGATGGGGGGAGAGAGAGAGAGAGTGATGGGGGGAGAGAGAGAGAGTGATGGGGAGAGAGAGAGAGAGAGAGAGAGTGATGGGCAGAGAGAGAGAGTGATGGGGAGAGAGAGAGAGTGATGGGCAGAGAGAGAGAGAGAGAGTGAGTGATGGGCAGAGAGAGAGAGAGAGAGAGAGAGTGTGAGTGATGGGCAGAGAGAGAGAGAGAGAGAGAGAGAGTGAGTGATGGGCAGAGAGAGAGAGAGAGAGAGAGTGATGGGGAGAGAGAGAGAGAGAGAGAGTGATGGGCAGAGAGAGAGAGTGATGGGGAGAGAGAGAGAGTGATGGGCAGAGAGAGAGAGAGAGAGTGAGTGATGGGCAGAGAGAGAGAGAGAGAGAGAGAGTGTGAGTGATGGGCAGAGAGAGAGAGAGAGAGAGAGAGAGTGAGTGATGGGCAGAGAGAGAGAGAGAGAGAGAGAGAGTGAGTGATGGGCAGAGAGAGAGAGAGAGAGAGTGATGGGCAGAGAGAGAGAGAGAGAGAGTGATGGGCAGAGAGAGAGAGAGAGAGAGAGTGATGGGCAGAGAGAGAGAGAGAGAGAGAGTGATGGGCAGAGAGAGAGAGAGAGAGAGAGAGTGATGGGCAGAGAGAGAGAGAGAGAGAGAGAGTGATGGGCAGAGAGAGAGAGAGAGAGAGAGAGTGATGGGCAGAGAGAGAGAGAGAGAGAGTGATGGGCAGAGAGAGAGAGAGAGAGAGTGATGGGCAGAGAGAGAGAGAGAGAGAGAGAGTGATGGGCAGAGAGAGAGAGAGAGAGAGAGTGATGGGCAGAGAGAGAGAGAGAGAGAGTGATGGGCAGAGAGAGAGAGAGAGAGAGTGATGGGCAGAGAGAGAGAGAGAGAGTGATGGGCAGAGAGAGAGAGAGAGAGTGATGGGCAGAGAGAGAGAGAGAGTGATGGGCAGAGAGAGAGAGAGAGAGAGAGAGTGATGGGCAGAGAGAGAGAGAGAGAGAGAGTGATGGGCAGAGAGAGAGAGAGAGAGAGAGAGAGTGATGGGCAGAGAGAGAGAGAGAGAGTGAGTGATGGGCAGAGAGAGAGAGAGAGAGTGAGTGATGGGCAGAGAGAGAGAGAGAGAGAGAGTGATGGGGAGAGAGAGTGATGGGCAGAGAGAGAGAGAGAGAGAGAGAGTGATGGGCAGAGAGAGAGAGAGAGAGAGAGAGTGATGGGCAGAGAGAGAGAGAGTGAGTGATGGGCAGAGAGAGAGAGAGAGAGTGATGGGCAGAGAGAGAGAGAGAGTGATGGGCAGAGAGAGAGAGAGAGAGAGAGTGATGGGCAGAGAGAGAGAGAGAGAGAGAGTGATGGGCAGAGAGAGAGAGAGTGAGTGATGGGCAGAGAGAGAGAGAGAGAGTGAATGATGGGCAGAGAGAGAGAGAGAGAGTGAGTGATGGGCAGAGAGAGAGAGAGAGAGTGAGTGATGGGCAGAGAGAGAGAGAGAGAGTGAGTGATGGGCAGAGAGAGAGAGAGAGAGAGTGATGGGCAGAGAGAGAGAGAGTGAGTGATGGGGAGAGAGAGTGATGGGCAGAGAGAGAGAGACAGAGAGAGAGAGTGATGGGCAGAGAGAGAGAGAGAGAGAGAGAGTGATGGGCAGAGAGAGAGAGAGAGAGAGAGAGTGATGGGCAGAGAGAGAGAGAGAGAGAGAGTGATGGGCAGAGAGAGAGAGAGAGAGAGAGTGATGGGCAGAGAGAGAGAGAGTGAGTGATGGGCAGAGAGAGAGAGAGAGAGTGAATGATGGGCAGAGAGAGAGAGAGAGAGAGTGAGTGATGGGCAGAGAGAGAGAGAGAGAGTGAGTGATGGGCAGAGAGAGAGAGAGAGAGTGAGTGATGGGCAGAGAGAGAGAGAGAGAGAGTGATGGGCAGAGAGAGAGAGAGTGAGTGATGGGGAGAGAGAGTGATGGGCAGAGAGAGAGAGACAGAGAGAGAGAGTGATGGGCAGAGAGAGAGAGAGAGAGAGAGAGTGATGGGCAGAGAGAGAGAGAGAGAGTGATGGGCAGAGAGAGAGAGAGAGAGAGAGAGTGATGGGCAGAGAGAGAGAGAGAGAGAGAGAGAGTGATGGGCAGAGAGAGAGAGAGAGAGAGAGAGTGATGGGCAGAGAGAGAGAGAGAGAGAGAGAGTGATGGGCAGAGAGAGAGAGAGAGAGAGAGAGTGATGGGCAGAGAGAGAGAGAGAGTGATGGGCAGAGAGAGAGAGAGAGTGATGGGCAGAGAGAGAGAGAGAGTGATGGGCAGAGAGAGAGAGAGAGAGAGAGAGTGATGGGCAGAGAGAGAGAGAGAGAGAGAGAGTGATGGGCAGAGAGAGAGAGAGAGAGAGAGAGTGATGGGCAGAGAGAGAGAGAGAGAGAGAGAGTGATGGGCTGAGAGAGAGAGAGAGAGAGAGAGAGTGATGGGGAGAGAGAGAGAGAGAGAGAGAGAGTGATGGGCAGAGAGAGAGAGAGAGAGAGAGAGAGTGATGGGCAGAGAGAGAGAGAGAGAGAGAGAGTGATGGGCAGAGAGAGAGAGAGAGAGAGAGAGTGATGGGCAGAGAGAGAGAGAGAGAGAGAGAGAGTGATGGGCAGAGAGAGAGAGAGAGAGAGAGAGTGATGGGCAGAGAGAGAGAGAGAGAGAGAGAGTGATGGGCAGAGAGAGAGAGAGAGAGAGAGAGTGATGGGCAGAGAGAGAGAGAGAGAGAGAGAGTGATGGGCAGAGAGAGAGAGAGAGAGAGAGTGATGGGCAGAGAGAGAGAGAGAGAGAGAGAGTGATGGGCAGAGAGAGAGAGAGAGAGAGAGAGTGATGGGCAGAGAGAGAGAGAGAGAGAGAGAGAGTGATGGGCAGAGAGAGAGAGAGAGAGAGAGTGATGGGCAGAGAGAGAGAGAGAGAGAGTGAGTGATGGGCAGAGAGAGAGAGAGAGAGAGAGAGTGATGGGCAGAGAGAGAGAGAGAGAGAGAGTGATGGGCAGAGAGAGAGAGAGAGAGAGAGAGTGATGGGCAGAGAGAGAGAGAGAGAGAGAGAGTGATGGGCAGAGAGAGAGAGAGAGAGAGAGAGAGTGATGGGCAGAGAGAGAGAGAGAGAGAGAGAGAGTGATGGGCAGAGAGAGAGAGAGAGAGAGAGAGAGAGTGATGGGCAGAGAGAGAGAGAGAGAGAGAGAGAGAGTGATGGGCAGAGAGAGAGAGAGAGAGAGAGAGAGTGATGGGCAGAGAGAGAGAGAGAGAGAGAGAGTGATGGGCAGAGAGAGAGAGAGAGAGAGAGAGAGTGATGGGCAGAGAGAGAGAGAGAGAGAGAGAGAGTGATGGGCAGAGAGAGAGAGAGAGAGAGAGAGTGATGGGCAGAGAGAGAGAGAGAGAGAGAGAGTGATGGGCAGAGAGAGAGAGAGAGAGAGAGAGTGATGGGCAGAGAGAGAGAGAGAGAGAGAGAGAGTGATGGGCAGAGAGAGAGAGAGAGAGAGAGAGAGTGATGGGCAGAGAGAGAGAGAGAGAGAGAGAGTGATGGGCAGAGAGAGAGAGAGAGAGAGAGAGTGATGGGCAGAGAGAGAGAGAGAGAGAGAGAGTGATGGGCAGAGAGAGAGAGAGAGAGAGAGAGTGATGGGCAGAGAGAGAGAGAGAGAGAGAGAGTGATGGGCAGAGAGAGAGAGAGAGAGAGAGAGTGATGGGCAGAGAGAGAGAGAGAGAGAGAGAGTGATGGGCAGAGAGAGAGAGAGAGAGAGAGAGTGATGGGCAGAGAGAGAGAGAGAGAGAGAGAGTGATGGGCAGAGAGAGAGAGAGAGAGAGAGAGTGATGGGCAGAGAGAGAGAGAGAGAGAGAGTGATGGGCAGAGAGAGAGAGAGAGAGAGAGAGTGATGGGCAGAGAGAGAGAGAGAGAGAGAGAGTGATGGGCAGAGAGAGAGAGAGAGAGAGAGAGAGTGATGGGCAGAGAGAGAGAGAGAGAGAGAGAGTGATGGGCAGAGAGAGAGAGAGAGAGAGAGAGTGATGGGCAGAGAGAGAGAGAGAGAGAGAGAGTGATGGGCAGAGAGAGAGAGAGAGAGAGAGAGTGATGGGCAGAGAGAGAGAGAGAGAGAGAGAGTGATGGGCAGAGAGAGAGAGAGAGAGAGAGAGTGATGGGCAGAGAGAGAGAGAGAGAGAGAGAGTGATGGGCAGAGAGAGAGAGAGAGAGAGAGAGTGATGGGCAGAGAGAGAGAGAGAGAGAGAGAGTGATGGGCAGAGAGAGAGAGAGAGAGAGAGAGTGATGGGCAGAGAGAGAGAGAGAGAGAGAGAGTGATGGGCAGAGAGAGAGAGAGAGAGAGAGAGTGATGGGCAGAGAGAGAGAGAGAGAGAGAGAGTGATGGGCAGAGAGAGAGAGAGAGAGAGAGAGTGATGGGCAGAGAGAGAGAGAGAGAGAGAGAGTGATGGGCAGAGAGAGAGAGAGAGAGAGAGAGTGATGGGCAGAGAGAGAGAGAGAGAGAGAGAGTGATGGGCAGAGAGAGAGAGAGAGAGAGAGAGTGATGGGCAGAGAGAGAGAGAGAGAGAGAGAGTGATGGGCAGAGAGAGAGAGAGAGAGAGAGAGAGAGTGATGGGCAGAGAGAGAGAGAGAGAGAGAGAGTGATGGGCAGAGAGAGAGAGAGAGAGAGAGAGTGATGGGCAGAGAGAGAGAGAGAGAGAGAGAGAGTGATGGGGAGAGAGAGAGAGAGAGAGAGAGAGTGATGGGCAGAGAGAGAGAGAGAGAGAGAGAGTGTTGGGGAGAGAGAGAGAGAGAGAGAGAGAGTGATGGGCAGAGAGAGAGAGAGAGAGAGAGAGTGATGGGCAGAGAGAGAGAGAGAGAGAGAGTGATGGGCAGAGAGAGAGAGAGAGAGAGAGAGTGATGGGCAGAGAGAGAGAGAGAGAGAGAGAGAGTGATGGGCAGAGAGAGAGAGAGAGAGAGAGAGTGATGGGCAGAGAGAGAGAGAGAGAGAGAGAGTGATGGGCAGAGAGAGAGAGAGAGAGAGAGAGTGTTGGGCAGAGAGAGAGAGAGAGAGAGAGAGTGATGGGCAGAGAGAGAGAGAGAGAGAGAGAGAGTGATGGGCAGAGAGAGAGAGAGAGAGAGAGAGAGTGATGGGCAGAGAGAGAGAGAGAGAGAGAGAGAGTGATGGGCAGAGAGAGAGAGAGAGAGAGAGAGTGATGGGCAGAGAGAGAGAGAGAGAGAGAGAGAGTGATGGGCAGAGAGAGAGAGAGAGAGAGAGAGTGATGGGCAGAGAGAGAGAGAGAGAGAGAGAGTGATGGGCAGAGAGAGAGAGAGAGAGAGAGAGTGATGGGCAGAGAGAGAGAGAGAGAGAGAGAGTGATGGGCAGAGAGAGAGAGAGAGAGAGAGAGTGATGGGCAGAGAGAGAGAGAGAGAGAGAGAGTGATGGGCAGAGAGAGAGAGAGAGAGAGAGAGTGATGGGCAGAGAGAGAGAGAGAGAGAGAGAGTGATGGGCAGAGAGAGAGAGAGAGAGAGAGAGTGATGGGCAGAGAGAGAGAGAGAGAGAGAGAGTGATGGGCAGAGAGAGAGAGAGAGAGAGAGAGTGATGGGCAGAGAGAGAGAGAGAGAGAGAGAGTGATGGGCAGAGAGAGAGAGAGAGAGAGTGAGTGATGGGCAGAGAGAGAGAGAGAGAGAGTGAGTGATGGGCAGAGAGAGAGAGAGAGAGTGAGTGATGGGCAGAGAGAGAGAGAGAGAGAGAGAGTGATGGGCAGAGAGAGAGAGAGAGAGTGAGTGATGGGCAGAGAGAGAGAGAGAGTGAGTGATGGGCAGAGAGAGAGAGAGAGAGTGAGTGATGGGCAGAGAGAGAGAGAGAGTGAGTGATGGGCAGAGAGAGAGAGAGAGTGAGTGATGGGCAGAGAGAGAGAGAGAGTGAGTGATGGGCAGAGAGAGAGAGAGAGAGAGTGATGGGCAGAGAGAGAGAGAGAGTGAGTGATGGGCAGAGAGAGAGAGAGAGTGAGTGATGGGCAGAGAGAGAGAGAGAGTGAGTGATGGGCAGAGAGAGAGAGAGAGTGAGTGATGGGCAGAGAGAGAGAGAGAGTGAGTGATGGCAGAGAGAGAGAGAGAGTGAGTGATGGGCAGAGAGAGAGAGAGAGTGAGTGATGGGCAGAGAGAGAGAGAGAGTGAGTGATGGGCAGAGAGAGAGAGAGAGTGAGTGATGGGCAGAGAGAGAGAGAGAGTGAGTGATGGGCAGAGAGAGAGAGAGAGTGAGTGATGGGCAGAGAGAGAGAGAGAGTGAGTGATGGGCAGAGAGAGAGAGAGAGTGAGTGATGGGCAGAGAGAGAGAGAGAGTGAGTGATGGGCAGAGAGAGAGAGAGAGTGAGTGATGGGCAGAGAGAGAGAGAGAGTGAGTGATGGGCAGAGAGAGAGAGAGAGTGAGTGATGGGCAGAGAGAGAGAGAGAGTGAGTGATGGGCAGAGAGAGAGAGAGAGTGAGTGATGGGCAGAGAGAGAGAGAGAGTGAGTGATGGGCAGAGAGAGAGAGAGAGTGAGTGATGGGCAGAGAGAGAGAGAGAGTGAGTGATGGGCAGAGAGAGAGAGAGAGTGAGTGATGGGCAGAGAGAGAGAGAGAGTGAGTGATGGGCAGAGAGAGAGAGAGAGTGAGTGATGGGCAGAGAGAGAGAGAGAGTGAGTGATGGGCAGAGAGAGAGAGAGAGTGAGTGATGGGCAGAGAGAGAGAGAGAGTGAGTGATGGGCAGAGAGAGAGAGAGAGTGAGTGATGGGCAGAGAGAGAGAGAGAGTGAGTGATGGGCAGAGAGAGAGAGAGAGTGAGTGATGGGCAGAGAGAGAGAGAGAGTGAGTGATGGGCAGAGAGAGAGAGAGAGTGAGTGATGGGCAGAGAGAGAGAGAGAGTGAGTGATGGGCAGAGAGAGAGAGAGAGTGAGTGATGGGCAGAGAGAGAGAGAGAGTGAGTGATGGGCAGAGAGAGAGAGAGAGTGAGTGATGGGCAGAGAGAGAGAGAGAGTGAGTGATGGGCAGAGAGAGAGAGAGAGTGAGTGATGGGCAGAGAGAGAGAGAGAGTGAGTGATGGGCAGAGAGAGAGAGAGAGTGAGTGATGGGCAGAGAGAGAGAGAGAGTGAGTGATGGGCAGAGAGAGAGAGAGAGTGAGTGATGGGCAGAGAGAGAGAGAGAGTGAGTGATGGGCAGAGAGAGAGAGAGAGTGAGTGATGGGCAGAGAGAGAGAGAGAGTGAGTGATGGGCAGAGAGAGAGAGAGAGTGAGTGATGGGCAGAGAGAGAGAGAGATTGAGTGAGTGTGGCAGAGAGAGAGAGAGAGTGAGTGAGCATGGCAGAGAGAGAGAGAGTGAGTGATGGGCAGAGAGAGAGAGTGAGTGATGGGCAGAGAGAGAGAGAGTGAGTGATGGGCAGAGAGAGAGAGTGAGTGATGGGCAGAGAGAGAGAGTGAGTGATGGGCAGAGAGAGAGAGAGTGAGTGATGGGCAGAGAGAGAGAGTGAGTGATGGGCAGAGAGAGAGAGTGAGTGATGGGCAGAGAGAGAGAGTGAGTGATGGGCAGAGAGAGAGAGTGAGTGATGGGCAGAGAGAGAGAGTGAGTGATGGGCAGAGAGAGAGAGTGAGTGATGGGCAGAGAGAGAGAGTGAGTGATGGGCAGAGAGAGAGAGTGAGTGATGGGCAGAGAGAGAGAGTGAGTGATGGGCAGAGAGAGAGAGTGAGTGATGGGCAGAGAGAGAGAGTGAGTGATGGGCAGAGAGAGAGAGTGAGTGATGGGCAGAGAGAGAGAGTGAGTGATGGGCAGAGAGAGAGAGTGAGTGATGGGCAGAGAGAGAGAGTGAGTGATGGGCAGAGAGAGAGAGTGAGTGATGGGCAGAGAGAGAGAGTGAGTGATGGGCAGAGAGAGAGAGTGAGTGATGGGCAGAGAGAGAGAGTGAGTGATGGGCAGAGAGAGAGAGTGAGTGATGGGCAGAGAGAGAGAGTGAGTGATGGGCAGAGAGAGAGAGTGAGTGATGGGCAGAGAGAGAGAGTGAGTGATGGGCAGAGAGAGAGAGTGAGTGATGGGCAGAGAGAGAGAGTGAGTGATGGGCAGAGAGAGAGAGTGAGTGATGGGCAGAGAGAGAGAGTGAGTGATGGGCAGAGAGAGAGAGTGAGTGATGGGCAGAGAGAGAGAGTGAGTGAGCATGGCAGAGAGAGAGAGAGTGAGTGATGGGCAGAGAGAGAGAGTGAGTGATGGGCAGAGAGAGAGAGTGAGTGATGGGCAGAGAGAGAGAGAGTGAGTGATGGGCAGAGAGAGAGAGAGTGAGTGATGGGCAGAGAGAGAGAGAGTGAGTGATGGGCAGAGAGAGAGAGTGAGTGATGGGCAGAGAGAGAGAGTGAGTGATGGGCAGAGAGAGAGAGTGAGTGATGGGCAGAGAGAGAGAGTGAGTGATGGGCAGAGAGAGAGAGTGAGTGATGGGCAGAGAGAGAGAGTGAGTGATGGGCAGAGAGAGAGAGTGAGTGATGGGCAGAGAGAGAGAGTGAGTGATGGGCAGAGAGAGAGAGAGAGTGATGGGCAGAGAGAGAGAGAGAGAGTGATGGGCAGAGAGAGAGAGAGAGAGAGAGAGTGATGGGCAGAGAGAGAGAGAGAGAGAGTGATGGGCAGAGAGAGAGAGAGAGAGTGATGGGCAGAGAGAGAGAGAGAGAGAGAGTGATGGGCAGAGAGAGAGAGAGTGAGTGATGGGCAGAGAGAGAGAGAGAGAGTGAGTGATGGGCAGAGAGAGAGAGAGAGAGTGAGTGATGGGCAGAGAGAGAGAGAGAGAGTGAATGATGGGCAGAGAGAGAGAGAGAGAGTGAATGATGGGCAGAGAGAGAGAGAGAGAGTGAGTGATGGGCAGAGAGAGAGAGAGAGAGAGTGAGTGATGGGCAGAGAGAGAGAGAGAGAGTGAGTGATGGGCAGAGAGAGAGAGAGAGAGTGAGTGATGGGCAGAGAGAGAGAGAGAGAGAGAGTGATGGGCAGAGAGAGAGAGAGAGAGTGATGGGCAGAGAGAGAGAGAGAGAGTGATGGGCAGAGAGAGAGAGAGAGAGAGTGATGGGCAGAGAGAGAGAGAGAGAGAGAGAGTGATGGGCAGAGAGAGAGAGAGAGTGATGGGCAGAGAGAGAGAGAGAGAGAGTGATGGGGAGAGAGAGAGAGTGATGGGGAGAGAGAGAGAGTGATGGGGAGAGAGAGAGAGTGATGGGGAGAGAGAGAGAGTGATGGGGAGAGAGAGAGAGTGATGGGGAGAGAGAGAGAGTGATGGGCAGAGAGAGAGAGAGAGAGTGAGTGATGGGCAGAGAGAGAGAGAGAGAGAGAGAGTGTGAGTGATGGGCAGAGAGAGAGAGAGAGAGAGAGTGTGAGTGATGGGCAGAGAGAGAGAGAGAGAGAGAGTGAGTGATGGGCAGAGAGAGAGAGAGAGAGAGAGTGAGTGATGGGGAGAGAGAGAGAGAGAGAGAGTGATGGGGGGAGAGAGAGAGAGTGATGGGGGGAGAGAGAGAGAGTGATGGGGGGAGAGAGAGAGAGTGATGGGGGGAGAGAGAGAGAGTGATGGGGGGAGAGAGAGAGAGTGATGGGGGGAGAGAGAGAGAGTGATGGGGGGAGAGAGAGAGAGTGATGGGGGGAGAGAGAGAGAGTGATGGGGGGAGAGAGAGAGAGTGATGGGGGGAGAGAGAGAGAGTGATGGGGGGAGAGAGAGAGAGTGATGGGGGGAGAGAGAGAGAGAGATGGCGGTGAGAGAGAGAGTGATGGGGGTGGAAGAAAGAGTGATGGGGGTGAGAGAGAGAGAGTGATGGGGGTGAGAGAGAGAGAGTGATGGGGGGAGAGAGAGAGAGTGATGGGGGGAGAGAGAGAGAGTGATGGGGGGAGAGAGAGAGAGTGATGGGGGGAGAGAGAGAGAGTGATGGGGGGAGAGAGAGAGAGTGATGGGGGGAGAGAGAGAGAGTGATGGGGGGAGAGAGAGAGAGTGATGGGGGGAGAGAGAGAGAGTGATGGGGGGAGAGAGAGAGAGTGATGGGGGGAGAGAGAGAGAGTGATGGGGGGAGAGAGAGAGAGTGATGGGGGGAGAGAGAGAGAGTGATGGGGGGAGAGAGAGAGAGTGATGGGGGGAGAGAGAGAGAGTGATGGGGGGAGAGAGAGAGTGATGGGGAGAGAGAGTGAGTGATGGGGAGAGAGAGTGAGTGATGGGGAGAGAGAGTGAGTGATGGGGAGAGAGAGTGAGTGATGGGGAGAGAGAGTGAGTGATGGGGAGAGAGAGTGAGTGATGGGGAGAGAGAGTGAGTGATGGGGAGAGAGAGTGAGTGATGGGGAGAGAGAGAGAGTGATGGGGAGAGAGAGAGAGTGATGGGGAGAGAGAGAGAGTGAGTGATGGGCAGAGAGAGAGAGAGAGAGAGAGTGAGTGATGGGGAGAGAGAGTGATGGGCAGAGAGAGAGAGAGAGAGAGAGAGTGATGGGCAGAGAGAGAGAGAGAGAGTGATGGGCAGAGAGAGAGAGAGAGAGTGATGGGCAGAGAGAGAGAGAGAGAGTGATGGGCAGAGAGAGAGAGAGAGAGAGTGATGGGCAGAGAGAGAGAGAGAGAGAGAGTGATGGGCAGAGAGAGAGAGAGAGAGAGTGATGGGCAGAGAGAGAGAGAGAGAGAGAGTGATGGGCAGAGAGAGAGAGAGAGAGAGAGAGTGATGGGCAGAGAGAGAGAGAGAGAGAGAGTGATGGGCAGAGAGAGAGAGAGAGAGAGTGATGGGCAGAGAGAGAGAGAGAGAGAGAGAGAGAGTGATGGGCAGAGAGAGAGAGAGAGAGAGTGAGTGATGGGCAGAGAGAGAGAGAGAGAGAGAGATGGGCAGAGAGAGAGAGAGAGAGAGAGAGTGATGGGCAGAGAGAGAGAGAGAGAGAGAGTGATGGGCAGAGAGAGAGAGAGAGAGAGAGAGTGATGGGCAGAGAGAGAGAGAGAGAGAGTGATGGGCAGAGAGAGAGAGTGAGTGATGGGCAGAGAGAGAGAGAGAGAGAGTGATGGGCAGAGAGAGAGAGAGAGAGAGTGATGGGCAGAGAGAGAGAGAGAGAGAGTGATGGGCAGAGAGAGAGAGAGAGAGAGTGATGGGCAGAGAGAGAGAGAGAGAGTGATGGGCAGAGAGAGAGAGAGAGAGTGATGGGCAGAGAGAGAGAGAGAGAGTGATGGGGAGAGAGAGAGAGAGAGAGAGTGATGGGGAGAGAGAGAGAGAGAGAGAGTGATGGGGAGAGAGAGAGAGAGAGAGAGAGAGTGATGGGCAGAGAGAGAGAGAGAGAGTGAGTGATGGGCAGAGAGAGAGAGAGAGAGAGTGAGTGATGGGCAGAGAGAGAGAGAGAGAGAGTGAGTGATGGGCAGAGAGAGAGAGAGAGAGAGTGATGGGCAGAGAGAGAGAGAGAGAGAGAGAGAGAGTGATGGGCAGAGAGAGAGAGAGAGAGAGAGTGATGGGCAGAGAGAGAGAGAGAGAGAGAGAGAGTGATGGGGAGAGAGAGAGAGAGAGAGAGTGATGGGGAGAGAGAGTGATGGGCAGAGAGAGAGAGAGAGAGAGAGAGAGTGATGGGCAGAGAGAGAGAGAGAGAGAGTGATGGGGAGAGAGAGAGAGAGAGAGAGAGAGTGATGGGGAGAGAGAGAGAGAGAGAGAGAGTGATGGGGAGAGAGAGAGAGTGATGGGGAGAGAGAGAGAGAGTGATGGGCAGAGAGAGAGAGAGAGTGAGTGATGGGGAGAGAGAGTGATGGGCAGAGAGAGAGAGAGAGAGAGTGATGGGCAGAGAGAGAGAGAGAGAGAGAGAGTGATGGGGAGAGAGAGAGAGAGAGAGAGTGATGGGGAGAGAGAGTGATGGGCAGAGAGAGAGAGAGAGAGAGAGAGTGATGGGCAGAGAGAGAGAGAGAGAGAGAGAGTGATGGGCAGAGAGAGAGAGAGAGAGAGAGAGTGATGGGGAGAGAGAGAGAGAGAGAGAGAGTGATGGGGAGAGAGAGAGAGTGATGGGGAGAGAGAGAGAGAGAGTGATGGGCAGAGAGAGAGAGAGAGTGAGTGATGGGGAGAGAGAGTGATGGGCAGAGAGAGAGAGAGAGAGAGAGAGTGATGGGCAGAGAGAGAGAGAGAGAGAGAGAGTGATGGGGAGAGAGAGAGAGAGAGAGAGAGAGTGATGGGGAGAGAGAGAGAGAGAGAGAGAGTGATGGGCAGAGAGAGAGAGAGAGAGAGAGTGATGGGCAGAGAGAGAGAGAGAGAGTGATGGGCAGAGAGAGAGAGAGTGAGTGATGGGCAGAGAGAGAGAGAGTGAGTGATGGGCAGAGAGAGAGAGAGTGAGTGATGGGCAGAGAGAGAGAGAGTGAGTGATGGGCAGAGAGAGAGAGAGTGAGTGATGGGCAGAGAGAGAGAGAGAGTGAGTGATGGGCAGAGAGAGAGAGAGAGTGAGTGATGGGCAGAGAGAGAGAGAGAGTGAGTGATGGGCAGAGAGAGAGAGAGTGAGTGATGGGCAGAGAGAGAGAGAGTGAGTGATGGGCAGAGAGAGAGAGAGTGAGTGATGGGCAGAGAGAGAGAGAGTGAGTGATGGGCAGAGAGAGAGAGAGTGAGTGATGGGCAGAGAGAGAGAGAGTGAGTGATGGGCAGAGAGAGAGAGAGTGAGTGATGGGCAGAGAGAGAGAGAGTGAGTGATGGGCAGAGAGAGAGAGAGTGAGTGATGGGCAGAGAGAGAGAGAGTGAGTGATGGGCAGAGAGAGAGAGAGAGAGAGAGAGTGATGGGCAGAGAGAGAGAGAGAGAGAGAGTGATGGGCAGAGAGAGAGAGAGAGAGAGAGAGTGATGGGGAGAGAGAGAAAGAGAGAGAGAGTGAGTGATGGGGAGAGAGAGTGATGGGGAGAGAGAGAGAGAGAGAGTGATGGGGAGAGAGAGAGAGAGAGAGTGATGGGGAGAGAGAGAGAGAGAGAGTGATGGGGAGAGAGAGAGAGAGAGAGTGATGGGGAGAGAGAGAGAGAGAGTGATGGGGAGAGAGAGAGAGAGAGTGATGGGGAGAGAGAGAGAGAGAGTGATGGGGAGAGAGAGAGAGAGAGTGATGGGGAGAGAGAGAGAGAGAGAGTGATGGGGAGAGAGAGAGAGAGAGTGATGGGGAGAGAGAGAGAGAGAGTGATGGGGAGAGAGAGAGAGAGAGTGATGGGGAGAGAGAGAGAAAGAGTGATGGGGAGAGAGAGAGAAAGAGTGATGGGGAGAGAGAGAGAGAGAGTGATGGGGAGAGAGAGAGAGAGAGTGATGGGGAGAGAGAGAGAGAGAGTGATGGGGAGAGAGAGAGAGAGAGTGATGGGGGGAGAGAGAGAGAGAGTGATGGGGAGAGAGAGAGAGAGAGTGATGGGGAGAGAGAGAGAGAGAGTGATGGGGGGAGAGAGAGAGAGAGAGTGATGGGGAGAGAGAGAGAGAGAGTGATGGGGAGAGAGAGAGAGAGTGATGGGGAGAGAGAGAGAGAGAGTGATGGGGAGAGAGAGAGAGAGAGTGATGGGGAGAGAGAGAGAGAGAGTGATGGGGAGAGAGAGAGAGAGAGTGATGGGGAGAGAGAGAGAGAGAGAGTGATGGGGAGAGAGAGAGAGAGAGAGTGATGGGGAGAGAGAGAGAGAGAGAGTGATGGGGAGAGAGAGAGAGAGAGTGATGGGGAGAGAGAGAGAGAGAGTGATGGGGAGAGAGAGAGAGAGAGTGATGGGGAGAGAGAGAGAGAGTGATGGGGAGAGAGAGAGAGAGTGATGGGGAGAGAGAGAGAGAGAGTGATGGGGAGAGAGAGAGAGAGAGAGTGATGGGGAGAGAGAGAGAGAGAGAGTGATGGGGAGAGAGAGAGAGAGAGTGATGGGGAGAGAGAGAGAGAGAGTGATGGGGAGAGAGAGAGAGAGAGAGAGAGTGATGGGGAGAGAGAGAGAGAGAGAGTGATGGGGAGAGAGAGAGAGTGATGGGGAGAGAGAGAGAGAGAGAGAGAGAGTGATGGGGAGAGAGAGAGAGAGAGAGAGAGAGAGTGATGGGGAGAGAGAGAGAGAGAGAGAGAGAGAGTGACGGGGAGAGAGAGAGAGAGAGAGAGAGATTGGCTGGGGAGAGAGAGAGAGAGAGAGAGTGATGGGGAGAGAGAGAGAGAGAGAGAGAGAGTGATGGGCAGAGAGAGAGAGAGAGAGAGAGTGATGGGCAGAGAGAGAGAGAGAGAGAGAGTGATGGGCAGAGAGAGAGAGAGAGAGAGAGTGATGGGCAGAGAGAGAGAGAGAGAGAGTGATGGGCAGAGAGAGAGGGAGAGAGAGTGATGGGCAGAGAGAGAGAGAGAGAGAGTGATGGGCAGAGAGAGAGAGAGAGAGAGAGAGTGATGGGCAGAGAGAGAGAGAGAGAGTGATGGGCAGAGAGAGAGAGAGAGAGTGATGGGCAGAGAGAGAGAGAGAGAGAGTGATGGGCAGAGAGAGAGAGAGAGAGAGTGATGGGCAGAGAGAGAGAGAGAGAGAGTGATGGGCAGAGAGAGAGAGAGAGTGATGGGCAGAGAGAGAGAGAGAGAGAGTGATGGGCAGAGAGAGAGAGAGAGAGAGTGATGGGCAGAGAGAGAGAGAGAGAGAGTGATGGGCAGAGAGAGAGAGAGAGAGAGTGATGGGCAGAGAGAGAGAGAGAGAGTGATGGGCAGAGAGAGAGAGAGAGAGAGTGATGGGCAGAGAGAGAGAGAGAGAGAGAGTGATGGGCAGAGAGAGAGAGAGAGAGAGTGATGGGCAGAGAGAGAGAGAGAGAGAGAGTGATGGGCAGAGAGAGAGAGAGAGAGAGTGATGGGCAGAGAGAGAGAGAGAGAGAGTGATGGGCAGAGAGAGAGAGAGAGAGAGAGAGTGATGGGCAGAGAGAGAGAGAGAGAGAGAGAGTGATGGGCAGAGAGAGAGAGAGAGAGAGAGAGAGAGTGATGGGCAGAGAGAGAGAGAGAGAGAGAGAGTGATGGGCAGAGAGAGAGAGAGAGTGAGTGATGGGCAGAGAGAGAGAGAGAGAGAGAGTGAGTGATGGGCAGAGAGAGAGAGAGAGAGAGTGAGTGATGGGCAGAGAGAGAGAGAGAGAGAGTGAGTGATGGGCAGAGAGAGAGAGAGAGAGAGTGAGTGATGGGCAGAGAGAGAGAGAGAGAGAGAGTGATGGGCAGAGAGAGAGAGAGAGAGAGAGTGATGGGCAGAGAGAGAGAGAGAGAGAGAGAGAGTGATGGGCAGAGAGAGAGAGAGAGAGTGATGGGCAGAGAGAGAGAGAGAGAGTGATGGGCAGAGAGAGAGAGAGAGAGTGATGGGCAGAGAGAGAGAGAGAGAGTGATGGGCAGAGAGAGAGAGAGAGAGTGATGGGCAGAGAGAGAGAGAGAGAGTGATGGGCAGAGAGAGAGAGAGAGAGTGATGGGCAGAGAGAGAGAGAGAGAGTGATGGGCAGAGAGAGAGAGAGAGAGTGATGGGCAGAGAGAGAGAGAGAGAGAGTGATGGGCAGAGAGAGAGAGAGAGAGAGAGTGATGGGCAGAGAGAGAGAGAGAGAGAGAGTGATGGGCAGAGAGAGAGAGAGAGAGAGAGTGATGGGCAGAGAGAGAGAGAGAGTGATGGGCAGAGAGAGAGAGAGAGTGATGGGCAGAGAGAGAGAGAGAGTGATGGGCAGAGAGAGAGAGAGAGTGATGGGCAGAGAGAGAGAGAGAGTGATGGGCAGAGAGAGAGAGAGAGTGATGGGCAGAGAGAGAGAGAGAGTGATGGGCAGAGAGAGAGAGAGAGTGATGGGCAGAGAGAGAGAGAGAGTGATGGGCAGAGAGAGAGAGAGAGTGATGGGCAGAGAGAGAGAGAGAGTGATGGGCAGAGAGAGAGAGAGAGTGATGGGCAGAGAGAGAGAGAGAGAGTGATGGGCAGAGAGAGAGAGAGAGAGTGATGGGCAGAGAGAGAGAGAGAGTGATGGGCAGAGAGAGAGAGAGAGAGTGATGGGCAGAGAGAGAGAGAGAGAGTGATGGGCAGAGAGAGAGAGAGAGAGAGTGATGGGCAGAGAGAGAGAGAGAGAGAGTGATGGGCAGAGAGAGAGAGAGAGAGAGTGATGGGCAGAGAGAGAGAGAGAGAGAGTGATGGGCAGAGAGAGAGAGAGAGAGAGTGATGGGCAGAGAGAGAGAGAGAGAGAGTGATGGGGAGAGGGAGAGAGAGAGAGAGAGTGATGGGGAGAGGGAGAGAGAGAGAGAGAGTGATGGGGAGAGAGAGAGAGAGAGTGATGGGGAGAGAGAGAGAGAGAGTGATGGGGAGAGAGAGAGAGAGAGTGATGGGGAGAGAGAGAGAGAGAGTGATGGGGAGAGAGAGAGAGAGAGTGATGGGGAGAGAGAGAGAGAGAGTGATGGGGAGAGAGAGAGAGAGAGTGATGGGGAGAGAGAGAGAGAGAGTGATGGGGAGAGAGAGAGAGAGAGTGATGGGGAGAGAGAGAGAGAGAGTGATGGGGAGAGAGAGAGAGAGAGTGATGGGGAGAGAGAGAGAGAGAGTGATGGGGAGAGAGAGAGAGAGAGTGATGGGGAGAGAGAGAGAGAGAGTGATGGGGAGAGAGAGAGAGAGAGTGATGGGGAGAGAGAGAGAGAGAGTGATGGGGAGAGAGAGAGAGAGAGAGTGATGGGCAGAGAGAGAGAGAGAGAGTGATGGGCAGAGAGAGAGTGAGTGATGGGCAGAGAGAGAGTGAGTGATGGGCAGAGAGAGAGTGAGTGATGGGCAGAGAGAGAGAGAGTGATGGGCAGAGAGAGAGAGAGTG
Organism: Carcharodon carcharias; assembly: GCF_017639515.1. Lineage (NCBI taxonomy): Eukaryota > Metazoa > Chordata > Chondrichthyes > Lamniformes > Lamnidae > Carcharodon > Carcharodon carcharias. Next base: position 16,091,768 of record NC_054478.1, on the reverse strand, counting down.
ATGGGCAGAGAGAGAGAGAGTGATGGGCAGAGAGAGAGAGAGTGATGGGCAGAGAGAGAGAGAGTGATGGGCAGAGAGAGAGAGAGTGATGGGCAGAGAGAGAGAGAGAGAGTGATGGGCAGAGAGAGAGAGAGAGAGAGTGATGGGCAGAGAGAGAGAGAGAGAGTGATGGGCAGAGAGAGAGAGAGAGAGTGATGGGCAGAGAGAGAGAGAGAGAGAGAGTGATGGGCAGAGAGAGAGAGAGAGAGAGAGTGATGGGCAGAGAGAGAGAGAGAGAGAGAGAGAGTGATGGGGAGAGAGAGAGAGAGAGTGATGGGCAGAGAGAGAGAGTGAGTGATGGGCAGAGAGAGAGAGTGAATGATGGGCAGAGAGAGAGAGTGAGTGATGGGCAGAGAGAGAGAGTGAGTGATGGGCAGAGAGAGAGAGAGTGAGTGATGGGCAGAGAGAGAGAGAGAGTGATGGGCAGAGAGAGAGAGAGAGAGAGTGATGGGCAGATAGAGAGAGAGAATGATGGGGAGAGAGAGAGAGAGAGAGAGTGATGGGCAGAGAGAGAGAGAGTGATGGGCAGAGAGAGAGAGGGAGGGGGCGAGGCAGAGAGAGAGGGGGAGGGGGCGAGGCAGAGAGAGAGGGGGAGGGAGCGAGGCAGAGAGAGAGGGGGAGGGAGCGAGGCAGAGAGAGAGGGGGAGGGAGCGAGGCAGAGAGAGAGGGGGAGGGAGCGAGGCAGAGAGAGAGGGGGAGGGAGCGAGGCAGAGAGAGAGGGGGAGGGAGCGAGGCAGAGAGAGAGGGGGAGGGAGCGAGGCAGAGAGAGAGGGGGAGGGAGCGAGGCAGAGAGAGAGGGGGAGGGAGCGAGGCAGAGAGAGAGGGGGAGGGAGCGAGGCAGAGAGAGAGGGGGAGGGAGCGAGGCAGAGAGAGAGGGGGAGGGAGCGAGGCAGAGAGAGAGGGGGAGGGAGCGAGGCAGAGAGAGAGGGGGAGGGAGCGAGGCAGAGAGAGAGGGGGAGGGAGCGAGGCAGAGAGAGAGGGGGAGGGAGCGAGGCAGAGAGAGAGGGGGAGGGAGCGAGGCAGAGAGAGAGGGGGAGGGAGCGAGGCAGAGAGAGAGGGGGAGGGAGCGAGGCAGAGAGAGAGGGGGAGGGAGCGAGGCAGAGAGAGAGGGGGAGGGAGCGAGGCAGAGAGAGAGGGGGAGGGAGCGAGGCAGAGAGAGAGGGGGAGGGAGCGAGGCAGAGAGAGAGGGGGAGGGAGCGAGGCAGAGAGAGAGGGGGAGGGAGCGAGGCAGAGAGAGAGGGGGAGGGAGCGAGGCAGAGAGAGAGGGGGAGGGAGCGAGGCAGAGAGAGAGGGGGAGGGAGCGAGGCAGAGAGAGAGAGGGAGCGAGTGAGGCAGAGAGAGAGAGGGAGCGAGTGAGGCAGAGAGAGAGAGGGAGCGAGTGAGGCAGAGAGAGAGAGGGAGGGAGCGAGGCAGAGAGAGGGAGCGAGTGAGGCAGAGAGAGGGAGCGAGTGAGGCAGAGAGAGGGAGCGAGTGAGGCAGAGAGAGGGAGCGAGTGAGGCAGAGAGAGGGAGCGAGTGAGGCAGAGAGAGGGAGCGAGTGAGGCAGAGAGAGGGAGCGAGTGAGGCAGAGAGAGGGAGCGAGTGAGGCAGAGAGAGGGAGCGAGTGAGGCAGAGAGAGGGAGCGAGTGAGGCAGAGAGAGGGAGCGAGTGAGGCAGAGAGAGGGAGCGAGTGAGGCAGAGAGAGGGAGCGAGTGAGGCAGAGGGATGGACAGAGAGTAAGTGAGAGATGGAGATAGAGGGATGGAAAAAGAAATATGGAGGGAGAGAGAATGATGGAAAGAGAGAATGATGGTGAGAGATGGGAAAAGAGAGAGAGAAAGAGAGATGGAGAGAGTGCTGGAGAGAAAATGAGAGACAGAGAGAGTGATGGGGAGACCTAAAGAGGGAGACAGACAGATGGAGGGAAAGAGAGAGAGAATCTGGTACATAAAGTTGATGCCCATGGAATAAAAGAGACAATGGCTCCAGATTTGGCAAATGACGATAAACAGACAGTAATGCTGATGGTTGTGGTGCGGACTAGAGGAAGGCATACATAGAATCAGAGAATCACAGAACAATTACAGCACAGAAGGAGGCCTCCCAGCCTATCTCAGCCCATGCCAGCTCTCTGCAAGAGAGTCCCTCTCCTTTTTCCTGTAGCCCAGTAATGTTTTTCTCTTCAGATGTTTATCCAATTCCTATTTGAAAGCCTTGATTGAACCTGCCTCCAGCACATTGTCAGGCAGTGCATTCTAGATTCTAACCACTTTCTGTGGAAAAAATGTTTCCTTGTGTCATCTTTGGTCTTCTGCCAATCACCTTAAATCTGTGCACTCTCACATTTGACACTTCTGCCAATGGAAACAGTTTATCTCTTTATCTAAACTCTTCAAGATTTTGAACACCTCAAGCAAATTGCCTCTTGACATTGCCTAATCTGGGGAGAACAATCCCAACTTTTCCAATCTATCCACATAGCTGAAGTCCCTCATCCCTGGAACCATTTTTGTAAACCTTTCCTGCACTCTCTCTAATGCCTTCACATCTTACTTAAGGTGAATTGCCTAGAATTGAACACAATAGTCTAGTTGAAGCCAAGCCAGTGTTTTATAAAGGTTTATCACAGCTTGCTTGCTATCTATTGTACTCTACGCCTCTATCTATAAAACTCAGAATCGCTTATGCCTTTTTAACCACTTGCTCAACCTGCCCAGTCATCTTCATTAATTTTTGCACATATAACCCCAGATCTCTCTGTTCCCGAACCCCTTATTGCTTGGCTTTTAAAGTGCCTCATAATAGCTTGGTCAGCAAAGTTGTCAGATGTCCTTTGGAAGTCTATATACACCACATCAACTACATCACCCTCAGTAGGGTTCTCCAGGGTGTGGTACTGGCTACCCTTCCTCTGAAGCAATAGTTCAAATAAAAAATGATGCAGAAGTGATTCAAAGAGCAAAGGCCACTCTCATCCAAAGGGTCACAGAATCCAGCTTTGTTATGCAACAGGATATAATGCAGTAAAACATTCCTGAGTTAGAGGAGTTGGACAAATATTAACACTGAGCCAAAGAAGTCAATGTTAGGACAGGTGACTGAAAGCTTGGTTAAATCGATTAGTTTTAAAGAGGGTCTTAATTGAAGTGGACAAATTTCAGGGGGAATTTATTTTTATTCATCCCTAGTTGCCCTTGAGAAGGTGGTGGGTGAGCTGCCTTCTTGAACCGCTGCAGTCCATGTGGTGTAGGTACACCCACAGTGCTGTTAGGGAGGGAGTTCCAGGATTTTGACCCAGCGACAGTGAAGGAACGGTGATATATTTCCAAGTCAGGATGGTGAGTAACTTGGAGGGGAACCTCCAGGTGGTGATGTTCCCATCTCTTTGCTGCCCTTGTCCTTCTAGATGGTAGTGGTCCTGGGTTTGGAAGGTGCTGTCAAAGGAGTCTTGGTGAGTTCCTGCAGTACATCTTGTAGATGGAACACACACTGCTGCTACTGTGCGTCGGTGGTGGAGGGAGTGAGGGTTTGTGGATGTGGTGCTGATTAAGCGAAATTCCAGATTTTAGGGCCCAAACAGTCTTGGCCAACAATAATGAAGCGAAGGGAATGGAGGACGCACAAAAGACTAGAGTTTCCGTCTTGGGTTTCCTACACTCTAAGCCCTCAGGAATTACGGTTCATGCAAAACTGAAGACTTACCACCTTTGGCCTCGAAATTGGGAATGCTGTGCATGATGACGTGATGTAAAAATAGAGGCTTGCTGTTCATTTTTATTGTGCCAGAGAGCAGCCCACTGAAATAATGGACGTACCTGCACCAAAAGAGAGGTATCATCAACTGGAAATTCTGACAGTTGTCATCCACAGTCACAAGTACAACTCAGGCCAGGCAAGCATGAGGTACAAGTTAAATCCAAATTAATCTACACCGTCCCCATCAAACACTCCCAGGACAGGTAGAGCATGGGGTTAGATACAGAGTAAAGCTCCCTCTACACTGTCCCCATCAAACACTCCCAGGACAGGTACAGCACGGGGTTAGATACAGAGTAAAGCTCCCTCTACACTGTCCCCATCAAACACTCCCAGGACAGGTACAGCACGGGGTTAGATACAGAGTAAAGCTCCCTCTACACTGTCCCCATCAAACACTCCCAGGACAGGTACAGCACGGGGTTAGATACAGAGTAAAGCTCTCTCTACACTGACCCATCAAACACTCCCAGGACAGGTACAGCACGGGGTTAGATACAGAGTAAAGCTCCCTCTACACTGTCCCCATCAAACACTCCCAGGACAGGTACAGCACAGGGTTAGATACAGAGTAAAGCTCTCTCTACACTGTCCCCTTTGAGCAGGCAAATAATTAATTCTTATTATTCTTGACGTCTCATTCCAGAGTGATATTTGGCACAGATATGGATTTGCTCACACAATATTAGACAGTGATAAAGGGCTACATTCTTGCATCACCTGGAATGATCATCAACCAAGCCCATTATTCTCACAGTTCAGCCTCTCAAACCGAAACCACAGATATATCTGCCCTGTGTTTGACAGAGCGGGACCCACCTTCTCTGTGAGGGCTGGCCCACGGGTAGTATTTTATCCTCGTAGAATTTCTTCATGGCAAAACGGTCCAATGCCTGATCAGCACTAGGGAGGAAGGAACAACAGGTACTGTTAACTTCACTGTGAATCTGACACCAGGGATTGATTCCATTAAATGAAAGTGACAGCTATACATCCAGGAACACAGGATCATATGCATTAAGAAAGGGCACAAACTAATGTGTACATAATCAACACATACACATCTCCCTGTTCCTATATAAATAATAGAATGCACTGTGTATATAATAAGATCAGAAATAGCAGCAGGCATACACCATACGGCCCATCGAGCCTGCTCTGATATTCAATACGATCATGCCTAACCTTTGGCTTCAACTCCATTTTCCTGCCCACCCTCCATATCCCTTAATTCCCTGAGAAACCAAAAATCTATCCCATCCTTAAATGTATTCAGAGATGGAGCATCCACAACCCTGTGGGGTAGAGAATTCCAAAGATTCACAACCCTTTGAGTGAAGTAATTTCTCCTAATCTCAGTCCTGAAAAATTGACCCCTTCTCCTGAAACTGTGCTCCTGTGTTCTAGATTCCCTGACCAGGGGAAACAACCTCTGTGTCTACCCCCTTCATAATCTTGAATGTTTCAATGAGATCGCCTCTCATTCTTCTAAACTCCAGAGAACACAGACCCAATTTACTCAGCCTCTCACAGGACAAACCCCCTCATCCCAGGGACCAATCTAGTGAACCTTTTGTGTACCACCTCCGATGTAAGTATATCCTTTCTTAAATATGAAGATCAAAACTGCACATAGTACTCCAGTTGTGGTCTCACCAAAGCCCTGTACAATTGCAGCAAGACTTCTTTATTACTGTGCTCCAATCCTCTTGTGATAGGGCCAAGGTGCCACTTGCTTTCCTAACTGCTTGCTGTACCTGCATGCTAACTTTCTACAATCCTTGTACAAACACACCCAAGTCTCTCTGAACATCAACATTTATAAGTTTCACACCTTCTAAAAAAAGTTCTTTTTCTAGTCTTACGGCCAAATTGAATAACCTCACATTTCCTACATTATACTCCAACTGCCCTCTTGTTACCCACTCACTTAACCTGTCTATATCTCTTTGCATTGTCTCTGTGTCCTCCTCACAGCTTGCATTCCCATCCAGCTTTGTATCATCAGCAAAATTAGGTACATTACTCTGTCTCTTTGAGTAAGTTATTAATATAGGTTGTAAATAGCTGAGGCCCCCCAGCAATGGTCCTTGTGGCACTCTGCTTGTCACAGCCAACCAACTTGAAAATGCCCCCTTTACCCCTCTCTGCTCCCTGTCTATTAACCAATCCTCTATCCATACTAATCTATCACCCCCAACTCCACGATTCCTCATCTTGTGTATTAACCTTTTGTGTGGCACCTTATCCAATGTCACAGAAACACAAAATCACACAATGCAGAAGAGGCCCTTCGGCCCTTCGAGTCTGCAATGACACGTGAGAAACACCGGACCTACCTACCTAATCCCATTTACCAGCACTTGGCCCATAGCCTTGAATGTTATGACGTGCCAAGTGCTCATCCAGGTACTTTTTAAAGGACGTGAGGCATCACGTCTCCATCACCCTCCCAGGCAGCGCATTCCAGACCGTCACCACCCTCTGGATAAAAAAGTTTTTCCTCACATCCCCCCTAAACCCCTCAACCTTGAACTTATGCCCCCTTGTGACTGACCCTTCAACTAGCTCCCTATCCACCCTGTCCATGCCCCTCATAATCTTGTACACCTCGATCAGGTCGTTCCTCAGTCTTCTCTGTTCCAACGAAAACAACCCAAGTCTATCCAACCTTTCTTCATAACTTAAATGTTTCATCCCAGGCAACATCCTGGTGAATCTCCTCTGCACCCCCTCCAGTGCAATCACATCCTTCCTATAATGTGATGACCAGAACTGCACACAGTACTCCAGCTGTGGCCTCACTAAGGTTCTATACGACTCCAACACGACCTCCTTACTTTTGTAATCTATGCCTCGATTGATAAAGGCAAGTGTCCCATATGCCTTTTTCACCACCCCACTAACATGCCCCTCTGCCTTCAGAGATGTCCTTTGGAAATCCATGTACACCATATCTACTGGTTCCCCTTTATCTACTTTTCTTGTAGTACTCCAAAAAGCTTTAATCATAGGATCGTAGAATGGTTACTGCACAGAGGAGGCCATTCAGCCAATCATGACCTTGCCAGCTCTCTGCAAGAGCAACTCACCCAGTTCCACTCCCCTGCCTTTTCCCAGTAGCCCTGCAAATCCTTTCTCTTCAGATAATAATCCAGTTTCCTTTTGAAAGCCACGGTTGAACTTCCACGGTTGAACTTGCCTCTTCCACACTGTCAGGTAGTACATTTTTAACCACTCACCACACGCAAAAGATATTCCTCATGTCACTGTTGCTTCTTTTACAAATCATCTTTAGATCGATGTCTTCTGGTATTCAACCATTCCACCAATGGGAAGCTTTTCCCCATCTACTCTGTCCAGACCCCTCATCATTTAGAAGACCTCCATTAAATCTCCTCTCAACCTTTGTCTTTTCCAATGAAAACAGCCTCAGGCTCTCCAACTCATCCACATAACTGAAGTCTCTCATCCCTGAAAACATGCTTATGAATCTTTTCTGTACCCTCTCTAATGCCTTCACATCTTTCCCAAAGTATGGCGCCCAGAACTGGACAAAACACTTCAGCTGAGGCTGAACTAATGTTTTATAAAGGTTCATCATAATTTCCTTGCCTTTGCACTTTATGCCCCTATTTATAAAGCCCAGGATGCCACGTGCCTTTCTAACCACATTTTCAACCTGTCCTGCCATCATCAATGATTTGTACACATATACCCCCAGTCTCCCTGCTCCTGCACCTCCTTTAGAATTGTACAATTTAGTTTATTTTGCCTCTGCTCATTCTTCTTCACTGACAAGATACAGTAAAGCTTCCTCTACAATGTCTGCATCAAACATATCCAGGTCAGCGACAGCACATGTAGGATAAAGAGTAAAGCTCCTTCCATACTGTCCCTTTAAATACTTTTAGGGTGGCTACAGGCAGTAACCAGTACTGTCCTGAAATCAGTCATGTTTGACAATACTGCTGGAGTTTATAAATTTTAAATCACCTCATTCACTCACACTCCAACAGAAGACAGGAATGAAACTTTGAGTGAGAGCAGAGTCCAGCCTTGTAATGGGGCTCCTACCTGGCTGATATGTTGCTGTAATGCATGTAGGCAGCGACAACCACTCCTGTTCGCCCGCGGTTCCCCTGCATTTAGAAAACATTCAATCAGTTACCAAGCAGATGAGAAAAGGAACAATTTGTGTCTATATCAGGGAGGAATTTGGAAACTTGCTTTAATCAACCAGGGCTGTTGGAGGGGATTAAATGGGTGGGTAGAGTCAGTGATAGGGGAAAGTGTACATGGGGGTGTGGGAGGGGGATTAAGTGGGTGGGTAGAGTTAGTGATAGATGAGAGTGTACATGGAGATGTGGGAGGGGAGTGAATGGGTGGGTAGAGTTAGTGATACGGGAGAGTGTACATGGGGCTGTGGGAGGGGAGTGAATGGGTGGGTACAGTCAGTGATAGGGGAGAGTGTACATGGGGATGTGGGAGGGGAGTGAATGGGTGGGCAGAGTCAGTGATACGGGAGAGTGTACATGGGGCTGTGGGAGGGGAGTGAATGGGTGGGTAGAGTCAGTGATAGGGGAAAGTGTACATGGGGGTGTGGGAGGGGGATTAAGTGGGTGGGTAGAGTTAGTGATAGATGAGAGTGTACATGGAGATGTGGGAGGGGAGTGAATGGGTGGGTAGAGTTAGTGATACGGGAGAGTGTACATGGGGCTGTGGGAGGGGAGTGAATGGGTGGGTACAGTCAGTGATAGGGGAGAGTGTACATGGGGATGTGGGAGGGGAGTGAATGGGTGGGCAGAGTCAGTGATACGGGAGAGTGCACATGGGGATGTGGGAGGGGAGTGAATGAGTGGGTAGAGTCAGTGATAGGGGAGAGTGTACATGGGGCTGTGGGAGGGGAGTGAATGGGTGGGTAGAGTCAGTGATAGGGGAAAGTGTACATGGGGGTGTGGGAGGGGGATTAAGTGGGTGGGTAGAGTTAGTGATAGATGAGAGTGTACATGGAGATGTGGGAGGGGAGTGAATGGGTGGGTAGAGTTAGTGATACGGGAGAGTGTACATGGGGCTGTGGGAGGGGAGTGAATGGGTGGGTACAGTCAGTGATAGGGGAGAGTGTACATGGGGATGTGGGAGGGGAGTGAATGGGTGGGCAGAGTCAGTGATACGGGAGAGTGCACATGGGGATGTGGGAGGGGAGTGAATGAGTGGGTAGAGTCAGTGATAGGGGAGAGTGTACATGGGGCTGTGGGAGGGGAGTGAATGGGTGGGTATAGTCAGCGATAGGGGAAAGTGTACATGGGGATGTGGGAGGGGAGTGAATGGGTGGGTCGAGTCAGTGATAGGGGAAAGTGAGGGGGATTAAATGGGCAGGTAGAGTCATTGATAGGGGAGAGTGTATATGGGGCTCTGGGAGGGGAGTGAATGGGTGGGAGGAATCAGCGATAGGGAAGAGTGTACATGGGGCTGTGGACCATTCATTGCAGTCCAGGGTCAGGACTGGATTGCATGAGATGCTCATATAAGTCCATCACCAAGAGTGACTGAGCAGCACCCCTACTGACTGAACTGACCGAATCCAGCAGGGCACAAAAAGACTTCCATTTCTATAGCAACTTTTTAAAAATTCACTCAAGGGATGTGGGCTTCGCTGGCTGGGCCAGCATCTATTGCCCATCTCCAAATGCCCCTTGAGAAGGTGGTGGTGAGCTGCCTTCTTGAACCACTGCAGTCCATGTGGTGTAGGTACACCCACAGTGCTGGTAGGGAAGCGTTACAGGATTTTGACCCAGCGACAGCGAAGGTGGGATTATTCTCCTTAGAGCAGAGGAGGTGGAGGGGGACATTGAATAGAGGGGTTCAACGTTATGAGGGTTTTCAGTAGATTAAGTCAGCAGAAACTGTTTCCAGTGAGAGCCGAGTCAGTAGCTAGAAGAGACATTTAAAATAATTGACAGAAGAACCTGAGGGGAGAAGAGGAGAGATTTCCACACACACAGGGTTCTTATGGTCTGAAATCCACTCCCCAGCAGAATTTGATTCCAGAGGAGCTTTCAAAAGGTAATTGGACATATACTTGAAGGGGATGAATTTACAAGGACAAAGAGTGGGATGAAATTCAACTGCTTCTCAATAGGCAGTGGAACAACGAGCCGAATAGCTACCTTCAATGCTGTCAAATTCGATAGCTGGAAAACTAGGAGAAGGGGAGAAGTGGAAACATCCAAACGATTTCCTGCAGGGACTAGAGAAGAACTTTCTTCTCAACCTGAAATAGCACCCCCACCCGCAAGGATGCCTTCCATTAAATAAAATTATTTTATTTTCTCAGCCAGTCAATTTTCCAAGTCTAGTTAGATTGGCAAACGCTAAAGGGTCGAATTTACCATTCCATCAGTCAGAGACTCTGCTACTCCAGTTCTGTGGTGCCCTCCTCAGGTCAGGCTGCACCTTGTGTGTCTGCTCACAGGGTAGATATCCAAACCCTACAAAAGAGTTCAGTGTCGAGGAATGCATCGTGTCATGGACTGAGCTACATGGAGAGGTCAGTAAACCCGGGGGGGCAGGGCAAGGGCTCCGGGCACGGCGAGGGCTCTGGGGGGGTGGGGAGATGGTGGGCGGGCAGTGAAGGCTCTGGTGATTGGGGGGGGGGGGGCTTGAGGGCTCTGGGCACCGGGGTCTCTGGAGTAGCAGTGATAGTGGGTGCCCGGGATGTAAATGCTATGGTAACTTTTGCAGGGCTGTAATTGTTGGTCCCTATTTAACAACGTGTCCACACAAAGCTGGATTTTCAACACCAACATTGATGAAAACGATGTCCTGAACCAGGATAAATACCAATCATGGCAATGGGCAAGCGTTTGCCAAAGTCCGACACTGACATAATTGATGCTCAGCAGCAGAAAACAACTTCTCACAAAAAAACCCAAAAATAATTATAAATATATGTTTAATTTTCTAACTAATTTTTATTCAGAAGAGCTCCCTGTAATCTTTATAATACAGGAGGAGAGCCTGTCCTGAGTGATATTAGTGAATCAGTTTAGTTTTTACAATAATCCAACAGCTTCACGATCACTTTTTACTGAGATGATATCCTTACATTCAGACTTTTTCCATTCTGAATTCAAATTCCCAAATTTGAACTCAACCTAATTTTAACCCTGTGTAGGTGAATGGGATTTGAGTGGTTTTAAATCTCACTCGCGTTATTACAACGTAATAAGATAACCATGAATTGGCCAAAGCCAACTGAAGCAGACAGGATGGTCCTGGGGCTTTTATTTTTCTATCAGGTGTGCCGTGTATGTTATTCTGTGGACTTGATCACTGACCAGCACACGGAGGCTGGTTTTTTGTTGGTATGAATATCGAACTTATAGATACTGTTTCTCCAACCTTAGTCTGATCCACGAGATCTGCATTGCAGGACAAACGTTCAACACTCACTTCCTAAAATCAGGTGCTCCATGTGATCACTTGGGCATAGTAACTGGAATTGTGGAATGTGAATCCCAACAGGAGGTGGGAAAGCAGAAAGGGAAGAAGCTGAAGAAAGGAATTCAATAGTTACAGGTAATGCAGCCTGAAGATGATTGGCAATAAACAACAGGTGATGGGTTAAAGAGATCAAATGGGATCAATCACAATGTCATTTAGTCATTACAGCACAGAAGGAGGCCATTCGGTCCATGCCATTAGCATAGGATGGGAGTCACATATCAGACGAACTGGGGATGGGTGGCAAGTTTCATTCACTGAAGGGCATCAGGGAACCAAGTGAGTTTTACAACAATCTGACAGCTTCATGGTCACTTTTATTGAGACCAGCTTTCAGCTGAATTGAAACACTCAAACAGTCACAGTTCCCTGGATTTTTTGTCCAGTAGCAGAATCACTACAGTGTTCGGTGCCTCTAGTATTGACAGACTGCAGCCCCAGGTTGACATTAGAATGACGAGCTTCTCCTGCGGTTAACCTTGATTTTAGCTGCTTAGACATAATTTTATTGATCTGCTAATGTCAAAAAGAAATGATGCCTACTATACTTTTTCTTCTTACTTCTTTCCTTTATTGAGGGTTGATGGGTTCCGGAGACTTGTCAAAGTTTTAAAAAAATGAACAAAATGATGCCTGATTCAGCTGGCGAATTTGGAGGATATCTCGATCATCAGTGATCATTCAGAAACTGGCACATTTCGAAAGAATGAAAACACAGCAATGCTAAGAATCGAACGTGTAAATATATTTCTGGGACAAAATTGGGAGAGTTATGCAAAACAATGTGTGGAACCTTAAAGCAAAATAATGGAACACTAAAAGGATAAAGACTGTGGGAGAGTTGCTGTTTTAATGTTATTTGCTAACCCTGTACAGGTGAGTGATGGCGCCCGGACCCTTTCTGCTCTGTATGGGGTCAACGATCACTGGCTGGCCAGACAGAGAGCAGGAACAGCGGAGTTTTCACATTGAAAAGTTACAAAAGGAAGGAGGTATGGGGGCCCTTACCTTGTTGTGAATGACAACCACATGCTGAGGGTCAGAGTTCAACCAGGTGTCCATGGCTTTGCAGATGCTGCAGATCTTGTCCAGTGGAGGGGCATGGAGATCCGGCCAACCAAAGTCCACCACCTGCGATGGCAAAACACATCTTGGTGAAACTAGAAGCTGCAGACACAATGCAACGTGTACACTCTTCACTGTGAGTTGCTATTGCCTCCACCTACCACCAGAGGGAGAAGCATCACCTGCACCCCCGCCACCCCACTTCCACTGATAGAGCAAACTCAGGCCACTTAAACAGAACAGTTCCATGCTTATAGGTTCAAGGTTCTTTGAACCAGCTTTCCACCATCCTCTCCCGCAATCCCTGATCCTTATGAGATTAGGACCATCGCTCCCGGTAACTCACCCAGTGACTTACTCTTCACATGTCAGCGTGGACACCGAGGGTCAATACAATACCAATCCATTGAGAGTGTCAAAACCAAGGCTGAACATGGTCAATCCCACTCTGGGTCACTCAGCCCAGTATGAAGATGGAACCTGGGCTATTGCTGCTCTGACAACCAGAGCAGGGAATGTGAACTTGGTGAATGAATGAGGGGAATGAAAGCTGGGCGGAGGACACAGAGAGGTTGCAAAGTGACACAGACAGGTTAAGTGAATGGCCAACAATGGGAAGATAGAATGTAATGTGGGGAATGTGAGGTTATTCACTTTGTAAGAATAGAAAAGCAGAATATTTTTTAAAAGGTGTGAAACTGGTATATGTTGATGTTCAAAGAGGCTTAGTGTGCTCGTACATGGAATGCACAAAGTTAGTATGTAGGTGCAGCATGTACTTAGGAAGGTAAATGGCAGGTAGGCCTTTATTGCAAGGGGATTGGATTACAGGAATAAAGAAGTCTTGCTACAATTGTAGCTTTAGTGAGACCACACCTAGAATATGGTATACAGTTTTGATCTCCACATTTAAGAAAGGATATGGAGGTGGTACAGCAAAGGGGGTTGCCTTTTGATGAGGAGCTGAGTAAATTGGGTTTATATTCTCCGGAGTTTAGACGAATGAGAGACAATCTCATTGAAACATTCAAGTCTATGAAGGGGCTTGATAGGGGAGATACTGAGAGGTTGTTTCCACTGACTGGGGAATCTAGAACATGGGGGCACAGTCTCAGGATAAGAGGTGAATTATTTAGGACTGAGATGGGGAGAAATTGCTTCGCTCAAACGGTTGTGAATGTTTGGAATTCTCTACCTCTGAGGGTTGTGGATGCTCTATCACTGAATGGACTTAAGGCAGGGATAGACAGATATATGGTCTCTCAGGGAATTAAGGGAAATGGTGATTAGGAAAAAAAGTGGAGTTGAAGCCCAAGATCAGCCACTATTGTACTGAATGGTGGAGCAGGCTCCTATTTGCTTATGTTCTTATAACATAGTGTGAAGTGGATCAGCCTTTGGATGAGGACAGATGCTGCACAGACACTGGAGGAGATGGGAGCTCTCATACTGCGATGTTTGTCCTCTGCTTACAGCCTTACCTTAGGGTTGAGTTTACTGATGTCATGGCGTTGTTCAGACAGGTTAAAAAGCTGAAAATAGAAAGGAAATGGACTAATGAGAACTGTTTGCAATTACACAGCTCAATCCCACAGGGGACAGGTACAATTTCATAACCTGTCATAAATGCTTCAATCACAGAAAATGGTTCATCTTTAAGGACTAAGAATATTCTGGAAGAATTTGTGATTTTTCAAAGACACTGTCCCTTAAAGGGTTAATGCAGGACTCTGGTTGCTGCTGTTCCTGAAAAAGACAGCATTTTACAGAAAAAGATAATTAACCAGGTTTTTTAAAAATGGAGGAAAACCTTTTGATCGCAGTGGACAGTTTGCAAAAGGGTCACCTGGTGATTTAAGGCTTTTCAAACAAAACCAGCCCTTGAAAATGGGGTTTTAAAAAGCAAATTACCACAAAGGTTGGTGGATGATTTGTATTATTCCACCGTTAGCTTTGCAAAAATAGCATCTCATGCTTAAGGTCCTCATGAGTTTCATGAAGTTACTGCATTCGCAAATGAATCGCCCATTAAACATCAAGACAGCTTTTAACCGAGTGTGGTATCAAAGTGCACTAGCAAAACTAAAGCCTCTGGGAATCGGGGGAAAAACTCTCCACTGGATGGAGTCATGCCTAAGGACTGTGAATGGTGCAGAACATTGTACAATCATCTGTAAACATCCCCTAGCTTACAGTGGAACAGCACAAATCATCCAGCAACTTGTAATTCATGGGAAATCTCTTCCTCACCACAAGTTACTGGCTGATTTGTTCATTAGTAATGGCTAGCGTCATTTGCACACCATTATCTTTAGAGCAAATTCTGGCCCCGTAATTCCTCTTGGGGAGAATCCAATGCTAGGAGTCATCAATGTTGGACAGCCACTAGGAAATCCAATTAGGCATTCAGGAAAATACTTCTATACACAGAGAGTGGGGAGAATGTGGAACTCACTCCCACAAGAAGTGGTTGAGGTGAATAGTATAAATACATTTAAGGAGAAGCTGGATAAACACACGAGGAAGAAAGGAATAGAAGGATATGCTGAAAGGGTAAGATGAAGTAAGTATTGTGGGAAGAGGCTCATGTAGAGCATAAACATCAGCATAGGCCAGCTGATTCTGTGCTGTAAACTCTATTCAATTCTATGGTTTGTTATGACCAAGATGGGAGGAGTGCACTGTCTGTCCCTAGTCTCAAAGCAAGATGGTTGTGGCTGTTGGAAATCAATCATCTCAGTTCCAGGACATCACTGCAGGAGTTCCTCAGGGTTGTGTCCTAGGTCCAACCATCTTCAGCTGCTTCATCAATGACCTTCCTTCCATCATTAGGTCAGAAGTGGGGATGTGCGCTGATGATTACACAATGTTCAGAACCATTCAGAACTCCTCAGATACTGAAGCAGCCCATGTCCAAACGCAGCAAGACCTGGACAATATCCAGGCTTGGGCTGACAAGTGGTAAGTAACATTCATGCCACACAAGTGTCAGGCAATCACCATCTCCAACAAGAGAGAATCTAACCATCGCCCCATAACATTCAATTACATTACCATTGCTGAATTCCCAACTATCAAAATCCTGAGGGTTACATTGATCAGAAACTGAACTGGACTAGCCATATAAATACTGTGGCTACAAGAGCAGGTCAGAGGCTAGGAATCGTGCAACAAGTAACTCACCTTCTGACTCCCCAAAGCCTGTCCACCATCTATGAGGCACAAGTCAGGAGTGTGATGGAATATTCCCCACTTGCCTGGATGAGTGCAGCTCCCGCAAAGCTGAAGAATGTTGACATCATCCGGGACAAAACAGCCCGACTGATTGGCACCCCATCCATAAACATTCACTCCCTCCACTACTGACACACAATGGCAGCAGATACAAGATGTACTGCAGAAACTCACTAAGGCTCCTTTGACAGTACCTTCCAAACTCATGACCTCTACCAGCTAGAAGAACAAGATCAGCAGATGCATGAGAACACCAGCTCCTGGAAGCTCCCCTCTAAGTCACTTACCCATCCTGACTTGGAACTATATTGCCATTCCATCATTATCGCTGGGTCAAAATCTTGGAACACCTTTCCAAACAGCACTGTGGGTGTACCTACCCCACATGGACTGCAGCGGTTCAAGAAGGCAGCTTGCCACCACCTTCTCAAAAGGCAATTAGGGTTGGGCAATAAATGCTGGCCTAGCCAGTGATGCCCACATCCCATGAATGAATTAAAATAGCTCATAAGGAGGAAAAACATCAACATGTACCAGATGGGTTGAATGGCCTGTTGCTGTGCTTTAAATACTTTGCAACTTTGCTATAATGTGGAATCCAGAATTGCTTACAGTAACTCCAAGTGTGGTCAAATCAAGGGTCTATATAAGTTTAACATGACATTCTGCTTTGAAAAACTATCCCTCTAAAAACAAACCCAGTACTTTATTTGTATTTTTATATCTTTGTTAACCTCCATTGCTACTTGTAGTGATTTGTAAAGCTGTACCTCCCTCCCAACTTCCTTTGCTCTATTTCCTGACTGAAACTTTAATTTTCTAATGATTGTGTACATCCCTTATTCTTCTAACCAAAACTTACCTCACACTTATCCATATTGACATTAATTTGCCAATTCTGAAAGGTTATTAATGTCTTGCTATATTTTGTTGCTGTCCTCCTCTCTATTACCTACACTCCCAATTTAGTGTCATCCACAGATGTGGAAATTGTACTTCCAATTTCTGGATGCAAATCATTTCTTTAAATGGTGAACAACAGTGATCCCATCACGAATCCTTGTGGAACACCACTTCCCACCATCTGTCAGACGACGTAACTATATTTAACCCCTACCCTCTTTTTTTATTTTGTTGCCAGTTTTATGGGGCTGGTGTAGAAGGAGCTTTACTCTGTATCTAACCCCATGCTGTACCTGTCCTGGGAGTGTTTGATGGGGACAGTGTAGAGGGAGCTTTACTCTGTATCTAACTCCATGCTGTTCCTGTCCTAGGAGTGTTTGATGGGGACGGTGTAGAAGGAGCTTTACTCTCTATCTAACCCCGTGCTGTTCCTGTCCTGGGAGTGTTTGATGGGGACGGTGTAGAAGGAGCTTTACTCTGTATCTAACCCCGTGCTGTACCTGTCCTGGGAGTGTTTGATGGGGACGGTGTAGAAGGAGCTTTACTCTATGTCTATGCTCCTGCTGTCCCTGTCCTGGGAGCATTTGATGGGGACGGTGTAGAGGGAGTTTTACTCTGTATCTAACCCCGTGCTGTACCTGCCCTGTGAGTGTTTGATGCTGACACTGAAATGGAAATGGTCCGACTTCCAGGATTAATATCTCTCATTCAGTCATGTACAATTATTAAAATACAGAATGAAGAAAACAAAATACTAACTAGATAGTTCTCGCCATGTTTGGACATCAGCATCTGTGCGACCTCCTTCAGGTTGGCACGGTAACCCTGCTCCTCCGCACCCGAGGGAAAGGAGACTGAAATGATGCGCTCAGTGATGTACGTCAGATCAAGGTCGGAACTCTCCTCCATGGTCTGGGACAGGCTCACACTCCTAATGAACAGAAAGAAAACACAATCCAGACCAGCCAAAGATCATGTAAATATACAGCAGGAAGCAGGCTAAAGGGAATTATTCACTCCTGTCTTGTTGATGTGTGTCTCAGTGTCAGCTCCTGCTAATAAAATCATAGAATATTTGCAGCACAGAAGGAGGCCATGCAGTCCATCGAGTTCATCCCAGCTCTCTGCAAGAGCAATTTAGTTAGAAAACTCTACTCTACCGTGCCATTTTTACATAGTGCTGCAAATCTTTCCCCTTCAGGTGCTTATCAAATTCCCCTTTGACGGCTATTGAATTCCACTGTCAGGCACTGCATACCAGATCATAACCACTCATTGTGCAAAGAGATTTTGCTGCATTTCTTCTTTGGTCCTTTTGCCATTCACCTTAAATCTGTTTCCCCTGGTTCCCAAAACTTTTGCCAATGGGAACAGTTTCTCTCAATCTACCGTGTCCAGACCCCTCATGATCTTGAACACCTCCACCAAATCTCTTTTCAATCCTCTCTTCTCTAAGGAGAACTGTCCCAATTTTGCTAATCTATCCCTGTAACTGAAGTCTCTTATTCCAGGAACCATTCTTGCAAATCGTTTTTGCATCTCCAAAGCCTTCACATCCTTCCTAAAGTGTGCTGCTGAAAATTGGACTAATTCCTCCAGTTGAGGTTGAACCAGTTTTACAAAGATTCATCATAATTTCCTTGTTTTTGTACTCTATGTCTCTATTTATAAAGCCCATGATGTCATATGCTTTTTAACCACTTTCTCAACCTGCTCTGTCATCTTGAATGATTTATTCACATACACCTCCAGGTCTCTCTGTTCCTGAACCCACTTTAGAATTGTATCCTTTGTTTTATATCACTTCTCCTCATTCCTCCTACAAAAATGAATCAGTTCTCAATTTCCCGGCATTAAATTTCATCTGGCACCTGTCTGCCCATTCCATCGGCCTTTTTATGTCCTGTGGAAGTCTATCACCATCCTTCTCTCAGTTCACAATACTTCCAAGTTTTGTCTCAAATGAAATTGTTGAAATTGTGCCATTTATGCCGAAATAAGGTCATTAATAAAGATCAGGAAAAGCACCAAAAACTGATCCCTGTATAACCCCAACATATACTGCCCTCCAGTCCAAAAAAACTTTTTTTTTTTAATTCCTTCATGGAATGTGGGCTTCGCTGGCTGTGCCAGCATTTATTGCCCATCCCTAGTTGCCCTTGAGAAGGTGATGGTGAGCTGCATTCTTGAACCGCTGCGGTCCATGTGGTGTAGGTACACCCACAATTCCTTTAGGGAGGGAGTTCCAGGGTTTTGACCCAGTTATTCATCACAACTCTCTTTTTCCTGTCGCTCAGCCAACTTCATATACATGGTGTCACCATCCCTTTCATGCCATGGGCTTTAACTTTGCTGTTGTCCTGCACTTTATTAAATTTCTTTTGGAAGGCCATGTACAGAACCGCACACAATAGCCCAGCTGAGGCTGAACAAGTTATTGGCATAAATTCAACACAACCTCTTTGCTCTTGTACTGTATGGCCCTACCAATACAGTAAGTGCTCACTTAAAGTTGTGGTAGCCTTTCCGAAAATGGCAACTTTAAATGAAACAACTTAATGTGAATCATGGGTTCCCACAGGAAACAATGTAAAAGCCAGAATTAGGTTCTTTTGGACATGTCTTGCCTGGGAAAACCAATGTACAAGTTGAAATGTTGTAACATACATGTGCAGCACTGTGCTTTCCTAGCTGGAATAACTTGCAAAGTAAAATAAATCACTGAATATAACAGAAATGCTGTATACGTTCAAATTAGATAACACTAAATCACTCAAGCAAGTGAATAGCACAACGTGTTTCTCTCCCACCGCTAACTTGTTGCGTGCTTTCCTTTCTCATTCGGTCTCACTCTCTGTGTCTCTCTCCCCTTTCTCACTCTCTGTGTCTCTCTCCCCTTTCTCACGTTTGTCTCCATCTCTACTTTCCCACTCCCTCTGTCTGTCTCTCCCAGTCCCTGGGCAGAATGATGGAAAACAGGAGGGAAGGAAGGTTTTGCAAAGGGATGGAGGAGGAGGGGTAATGATGGGAGACCGAGGGGTGGGAGGCTGGAGCTCAACAAAAGAAACTGAAACACTGACAACAAGGGGGTGAATGGGATACCACATGTATGACCGGAAGGATTGCATGCAGACGCCGGAATAGAAAAAGGGGGGCTTGTTAGTGTGACACAAAGGAGGGGGATGGGGGGGGGGTCACACAGAGACTCATGGGAGGGGCAGTTAGGCTGAGAAAGAATGTAGTCTTCAGCCATGAGGGCAATGGGGAACCTTGTAAAGTCAAAGCTTTTGGACTGGGGTTGCAGTTAGGATTCAGAGATTAGAGACACTCCTCGGGCTCTATGAACAGGAGTCAGAGAGTGGAGGCAGTACCACATAATACACATTTGTACCAGGTATCCTGAGAATTGCCATGACTCATACATCCTGAGTCACTCCCAAGTGCCTCAGATTTTTGAAGGGCCTGTGCCTGCAAGGGATGGCTGCTTGAGGATAAGGGTACCCACTGAAACAGTGGCTCATGACCCTGATGCGTCAGACTCAGTAGTTCAGAGGAGTTAAAGAAGCTCAAGAAGCTTGACACCATCCAGAAGAAAGCAGCCACTTGTTTGGCACCACATCCACAAACATTCACTCCCTCCACCACTGACACACAGTAGCAGCAGTGTGCACCATCTACAAGATACACTGCAGGAATTCACCAAGGCTCCTTAGACAGCACCTTCCAAACCCACGACCACTACCATCTAGAAGGATAAGGGCTTCAGACACATGGGAACACCAGCACCTGAAAGTTCCCCTCCAAGTCACGCACCATCCTGACTTGGAAGTGTAGCACCGTTCCTTCACTATCACTCGGTCAAAATCCTGGAACTCCTTCCTAACAGCACTGTGGATGTACCTACACCACATGGACTGCAGAGGTTCAAGAAGGCAGCTCACCACCACCTTCTCAAGGGCAACTAGGGATGGACAAAAAATGCTGGCCCAGCCAGCAAAGCCCACAGCCCATGAATGAATAAGAAAGAGGAGATAAAACACAGCTCCACACAGCCCCTAATTAAGCAGACTATTAGCATTCTGAAGATGCACTTCAAATGTTTGGACTGCACAGGTGGTGCACTACAGTACACTCCTGCTAGGTTTCCCGCATCATTGCTGTGTGTTGTGCCCTTCACAACCTGCCCAGAGGCTGAAATGGAAGAGGATGAGAGCTCTTTGGAGAATGAAGATCAGGAGGCCCAGGAACATCAAGAGGCTGATGAGGGTCAATTGAATGCAATGACACCATCCAGGAAGCAAAACATGGGAGGTGTGCCCCTGTCATTTTAATTGCTACCAGGTTCCAGAAGGTAAGGGGAGATGGCCACATTTTTCCTGGCCCTGAATGCCATTCTATTGCATTGAAAAGGGTCGTCCAACCAGTCACATTGAAAGCAAGTCCAACATTGACACTTGCATCTTCTAGCCTCATCATTAACCAAGCCATGACCTCAAAGAAGGTCAGTGGTATCCTCTGTATGCATTTGCTCTGGGAAGTGAAAGTCCACTCAACAGCAAGAACGCTACGAAAGTTCACTTGAAGCAGTTGTTTCTGCATTAATGAGAAATTACAGTGGGCAGTGAGATGAGGAGATGGTTAGGGATATCATCCTTGTCCAGGTCTTGTGCTTTGGCACCACCGCTGAGGAGACACAATTGCTGCTAATCTGTCAAGACATTGCCTCACACAATGGTGTGTCATTAGGAAGAAGGGTTACAAACACTGTAATCACACACTTCCAATAAAGATTTTAAAACATCTCCCTGACATTGCACAAGGGTGCAGAGACCTCAGTGAGGTTGATGTTATATGAATGTGAACCTCACAGACGGAGACTATCACTGAGTGAGAGGATGGCTAAACCTCAAAACAAGAGGATTCATATATACATAATCATAATGCCTTCAGTTGACCAAGCCATTCTCATAAACATCTAATATATTTACAAGAGAGCAATATTTTTACAGTGGTTTCCCCACCCAGGACTGACGACCTGTGCTCCAAAACTTGATGCACCCCTAGCCCAGCTGTTCCAATTCAGCTACAGCATTGACAGCTACCCAGCATTGTGGAAAAGTGACCAGATATGACCTGGCCAATTACATCCCCATCAGTCTACTCTCGACCATCCGTAAAGTGATGGAAGGGGTCATCAACAGTGCTATCAAGCAGCACTTGCTTAGCAATAACCTGCTCCCTGATGCCTAGTTTGGGTTCCACCAGGGTCATTCAGCTTCTAACCTCATTACAGCCTTGGTTCGAACATGGACAAAAGAGCTGAACTCCTGAGGTGAGGTGAGAGTGACTGCCCTTGGCATCAAGGCAGCATTTGACTGAGTGCGGCATCAAGGACCCCCAGCAAAACGGGAGTCAATGGGAACCAGGGGAAAAATCTCTGCTGGTGGGAGTCATACCCAGCACAAAGGAAGATGGTTTTGATTGTTGGAGGTCAGTCATCTCAGCTCCAGGACATCACTGCAGGAGTTCCTCAGGGTAGTGCCCTCGGCCCAGCTGCTTCATCAATGACCTTCCTTCCATCATAAGGTCAGGAGTAGGGATGTTTGCTGATGATTGCACAATGTTCAGCACAATTCACGACTCCTCAGATACTGAAGCAGTCCATGTCCAAATGCAGCAAGGTCTGGACAATGTCTAGGCTTGGGCTGACAAGTGGCAAGTAACATTCATGCCACACAAGTGCCAGGCAACGACCCTCTCCAACAAGAAAAAAATCTAACAACAACCCCTTGATGTTCAATGGCATTACCATCACTGAATCCCCCACTATCAACATCCTGGGGTTTACCATTGACCAGAAACTGAACTGGACTAGCAATATAAATTTTGTGGCTACAAGAGCAGGTCAGAGTCTAGGAATCCAGCGGTGAGTAACTCACCTCCTAACTCCCCAAAGCCCGTCCACCATCTACAAGGCACAAGGCAGGAAAGTGATGGAATCTTCTCCAATTGCCTGGATGAGTGCACCTCCAACAACACTCAAGAAGCTTGACACCATCCAGGACAAAGCAGCCTGTTTGATTGGCACCCCATCCCCAATCATTCACTCCCTCCACCACCGACGCACAGTGGCTGCAGTGTGTACCATCTACAAGATGCACTGCAGAAACTCACCAAGGCTCCTTAGGTAGCACCTTCCAAACCCACGACCACTATCATCTGGGAGAGCAAGGGCAGCAGATAGATGGGAACACTACCACCTGGAAGTTCCCCTCCAAGTCACTGACCATCCTAACTTGGAAATATATCACCATTTCTTCACTGTCGCTAGGTCAAAATCCCTCCCTAACAGCACTGTGGGTGTACCTACACCACATAGACTGCAGTGGTTCAAGAAGGCAGCTCACCACCAGCTTCTCAAGGGTAACTAGGTATCGGCAATAAACACAATGCCTGGGTGCAGCCCCGATATCCGCAGCATAGGAGGAGGCAGTCTGCAGGCTGATACACCTTGATGTCTGTGGTGACTTTGGAAGACATCCACTGGTGATCTGAGGCCTGGAGAGGCCTGGCCTGATTAGGGTAACCTGCTCAGGGGCAGAAGCACCCTTGTTGGCCTGAGCGGCTGGAGTTGAAGGCATCACAGGCAAAGGGGCTCCTGAATGGCTGGACACCCTTTGTGTCCTGAGAGGAGGCCCTCAGGGTGTCCGGCTGATGCTGATCCTCCCTTTGGGTTTCTGAGGGCTCCTCCCTTGACTCCTTGAGGAGAAAGTGCACCTGGATGGAGGTCAAAGTGCCTCATCGCCCTCTCGCCATACATTGACAGTGCCCACCGGGGTGTTTGGCCATGGAGCACAGGGCCGAGCACAAATCCGGCAAAACCTGCTAGACCAAGGTCTCCATGATGGTTGCCAACTTTCTTATGGTGGTTTTGAGTCACTCATGTTGGGGCCATGTCATCAAACAGAACGCAAACAGACTCCTCCATCCTTTGCTCTAATCTGCTGAATGACTGTCGAACCTCTGCCTGATGTTTCGCCACTGCCTGTTGTTGCATCTCCAGCATTGAGTTGGCGGCCGCTCGCAGAGGCTCATCATTTGATTCAGCCTGAGCAGGTGGCTGGTCTGCAGCAGCCCTCCGAGTGCCTGACCAGTGCTGTCCCTGACTCCAACTGCTGCGGGGACGTGTCAGTGAGGTGTTCTCCAGTAGGTGAGCCCGAGTCTAATCTAGAGCAATGCCCCACCAAGATGTGTGTCGCTGCACTGTTGGAGGGTGCAGGTGAGCGCAGTGACCATTCTTCCTCAGCTTCCTCTTCAGACATGGTGTAGAGGCTGGGACTTATGGTGGCCAGTCTTGTGGGCCTCAATCTGCTGGTGCCTGTAAGAGGGAGAAGAGGGTTTTAGTTGATGATCATGCAGATTACAAGATTGCATGTCACTCACTGTGAATGTCAGAGTGTGAGGAACTGATAGAGGAGTGATCCGCACTGGTTTGCTGAGACAATCCGATCTCCCCTTCCCCACAGGAGGGATCCCTGTCCTCCCCAGTGATCCCAGCAGCATCCTCCTCGAATTCCACGAGGGAAATTAGTTGGCTGTCCCTCCCCCTGGTCCGCGCTCTTTCACACCAGCTTGCCCTGGATGAAGGCAAAAGAAAAGCACATGATAAGAAGGGATGGAGCAGGGTTTGGGAAAGATGCTTGCCTCCTGTGTGTGGTGAGCCCTCTCCAGAAGAGTCTGAGGATGTATTGTGAGCAGCATGATAGCTGGGCTGGTCATGATGTGAAAGTTTCTGTGAGACAATAAATGGTGAAATGTGTCTCCTGATAATGGTTGTGTGAAATCCCTGAAGAGGGTAGGTAGCCCTTTAAGTACATGATGCCATGACGAGAGTTTGACATTGGAGAGAGTTGAAGGATGACTTACCCTGGTGAGATTATTCATCCTCTTCCTACACTGGATCATGTTGTGGGTGTGGTGGCCAGCCACACTGACATCCTCTGTGATAGCCTCCCAAGCAGGAGAGGTGAGGCTGATGTACTTTCTGGAGGCGTCCCTGGGATCATCCCTATACATCCGCACTCCTCTTTTCAAGGAATGGAGGGCATTGTGGCTGAAGTGGGTAAAGCCTCTTCTTTAGACTTCTGGCTGCCTTCTTCTGGGTGGAAAACATCTCTAACAGTCTCCTGGAGACAGGTAGGCTGGAGAGAGTGAGATGAGTGTGCTCGGCTGTCATTTAAATATGGCGCCTAGACCATTGACCCCACCAGGTAATGGCAGGGTGGACGAATCAGTTACCAGCCTGCCGGGTGATTCGGAGAGATACTTGCCAGTGCACAATTAATGAGCTTGCGCATGCAGAATTGGGCGCGATTTCATGTCACTCCGCACTGCGGGATTCCCGCCACAGAACCCACCACCACCACAATTCATTTCAAAAATGGAAAATTCTGCCCTTTCTCTCTCTCTCTCTCTCTCCTTTCCCACTTTGCCCCTGTCTCTCTCTCTCTCTCTCTCTCAAGCCTGGAGGCCCTCCTGACAGTCTGTAGGGGCTGAGCCCCTGTCCTGGGTCCCTGATGTAGCCTTGGTGGGGGGTGGGGGGGGGGGGGGGGGGGGCGGGGGGAGAGGAGGGTGCAGTGGATGGAATGGGGGTTTGTGGGGGGGTGGGGGGCAGGAGTGCAGATGGAGTGGGAGACCCTGCTCCCTTGCACCACCCCTCCCCTGCCCCAGGTCACTCTCACTTCACCACCCGATCGGCAGCCAGCAGCTTACAGCCCCTGCCCTGGGCTCCTGCTCCCAGATCTTAGGCCTCGCTCTCTCCACACAGCCTGGGTTTCTGGTGACTGCGGTGCCGGCTCCAGCAGCGGAACATGTTGGCGGCTGGCCAAGAGTTCAATGCGGGAGGGCGGGGCCAGAGTGCAGATGACAGAAAACCAAACGTGGTGATGCAAATTGTGAAAAGAGGCCCCAGAGAATAAACGTTAAAACAAAACTTAAAGTGAGGAGTTGCTGTGATGCCTAGGATACTGTATGTTTTAGTAACCACTCTATCAACCTGTCCTGCTACCTTCAATGACTTATACCCATATACACCCAGGTCCCTCTGCTCCTGCACCCCCTTTTGAATTGTACCCTTTGTTTTACATTGTCTCTTCACATTCTTCCTACCAAATTAATCACCTCACATTTCCTCGCATTGACCTTCATCTGCCTGTCTGTCCATTCCACTAACCTACGCCCTTTTGAAGTTCTACACTGTCCTCCTCACAGTTCTCAATGCTTCCAAGTTTTGTATCCACAAGTTTTGAAATTGTGCCCTGTACACCAAAGTCTAGGTCATTAATATAGATGAGGAAAAGCAAGGGTCCCAACACTGACCCCTGGAGAAGTCCACTTCAAACCTCGCCCCAGCCTGAAAAACATCCATTACCTACTATTCTCTGTTTCCTGTCACTCAGCTAATTTCGTACTCATGTTGCTACTGCCCCTTTTATTCCATGAGCTATAACTTTGCTCACAAATCAGTTGTGTGGCACTGTATCAAATGCCTTTTGGAAGTCCATATACACCACATCAACAGCATTACCCTCGTCAAAACACTCTGTTACCTCTTTAAAAAACTCCAACAAGTCAATTAAACATGGGCTTGAATTTTACCTTCGGCATGCGGGTGCAGGCCCGACACACCGGACCGCAATATGACGCGCAGTGACGTCGGGGGTGTGTCCCAACATCACGGCGCACTCGCGCGATCTTTCGTTCTGCGGGCATGCGCCAGAGTCGACTGCGCCTTCGCCAATTATTGAAAGGCTATATTAAGACCATTAAGGACCTAATTAACTTGAAATTTACGCTGCCCATCCAACCTAACAGTTGGTGGGCAGGCGAGAGGCCAAGCAGCCTTTGCGTTTTTTAGGAAACCTCATCCACGAGTGGGAGGTTTCCTGAAGTTACTACAAATTAAATAAAACATTTCTTTTGAAATTAAACACATGTCCCATCTCATGTGACACAGTCACATCAGGGGACACATTTCATGGATTTTTATTGTATTTATTAATTTTTTCAAAAAGTGCTTCAATTTACCTGGAGCAGCTCTGTCTGAAGCAGCACAAACTGCATGCCAGGCCCGCTCTCCCTCCTCTCACCCCCCCACCCCCACCCGCACAGATAGTGCTCAGCACCACTGCTCGCGATCCACGCAGGGCAGGCCTAATTTGCCTGCCCGCGTGAAATCGAGGAGCGGAGCCGATTGCAGGCAGCAGTCGGCTCTCCGACCGCCCCCGCCTGCTTCCACCAAGCCTGTCCGATGTGGGAAAAGTTCAGGCCACGATTTTGCCTTAACAAATCCATGCTGGTTTCCCTTAATTAACCTGCATTTATCCTTGTGACTATTAACCTTCTCCCGAATTATTATTTCTAGAAGTTTCCCCACCATTGAAGTTAAACTGACTGGCCTGCGGATGCTGAGTTTATCTTTACGTCCTTACTTGAACAAGGATGTGATGTTTGTAATTTGCCAGTCCTCTGGCACCACCCGAGCCCGAGGAAGACTGAGAAAGTATGGCCAGTGTCTCTGCATTTTCTACACTCAATTCTCTCACTATCCTTGGATGCATGTTATCTAGTCCTGCTACCTTAACAGCTTTAAGTACAGACAGCCTATCCAATACCTCCTCCTTATCAATTTTAAACCCATCTTGTTTCTGAATTTCCTCCTCTTTCACCATGGCCAGGGTAGCATCTTCTTCCTTTGTAAAGACAGATGCAAGTTATTTATTTAATACCTCAGCCATATCCCCTGCCTCCATGTGTAAATCCCCTCCTTGGTCAGCCCAACTCCTCATTTTACCACCTTTTTAATATTTATATGCCTATAGAAGTCTTTGGGATTCCCTCTTGTGTTGGCTACCAGTATCTTCGTACTCCCTTTTTGCTTCTCTTATTTGCTTTTTCACCTCCCCTCTGAACCTTCTATATTTAGCCTGGTTCACAGTTCTATTTTCTCCCTGACATCTGTCATAAGCACACTTTTTCTTCTTTATTTTAATTTCTCTTTTGTCATCCAGAAAGCTCTGTATTTGTTTGCCCTACCTTTCCTTTCGAGGGAACATACCTTGACTGTGCCCAGACCATCTCTTCTTTGAAGGTAGCTCATTGTTTAGCTATCCATTTTCAAGCCAACCTTTGGTTCCAATTTATTTAGCCCAGATCTGTTCTTGCCCCATTGAACTTGGCTTTCCCCCAGTTAATTTTTCTTACTCTGGATTGTTCTTTGTCTTTTTCCATAGTCAGCCTAAACCTTATGATACAATTGTCACTGTCCCCTAAATGTGGAACCCCTCTGGCCTATACAAGTCCCATCTCCCCACAACTGGTCCCAATTTCCCAGGAATCTAAAGTCCTCCCTCCTGCATCATCTCTCCAGCCACACATCAGTCTGCTATATCCTCCTATTTCTCTACTCACTTGGGCAGTATACCGGGAGTAATCCAGAGATCACTACCTTGGTCTTGCTTATTAATTTTCTTCCTAACTCCTTAAGATCTCTTTTCATGACCTCATCCCTCTTTCTACCTGTATCATTGGTGCTGATAGGAACCATGGCCACTGGTTGTTACCTTCTCCTCTTAGAATGTTCTGCAGCCATTCAGTGACATCCTTGACCCTGGCATCATCCGGGATTCACATCGGCGGTCACAAAAACATCTATTTGCTCCCCTAACTCTCAAACCCACGATCACTCTCGCTTTCCCAATCTTGTTCCTGCCCCTCTGTACAGCTGAGCCTGCCATAATACTATGGACGTAGCTCTGGCTACATCCCCCAGAGGAACCATCACTCTCATCAGTATTCAGAACTGAATACTGGTTGGAGAGTGAGATGCACTCAGGGACACCTGCACTACCTGTGTGGATTTTTTTTGACCTTGGAGTGATTCACTTCAGCCTGGTACTGTGCAGCGTGTGTCTGTTTCAGTGTCAGCCATTGTATCTCCTCGTCCCTCTCGACCTGTCTGCAGCCTCTGACACGGTTTGACCACAATATCCTCCTCCAACACATCTCCACTGTCGTCCAGTTGGGTGGGGCTGCTCTCACCTGCTTCCATTCTTACCAATCTGATCATAGTTAGAGAATCACCCGCAATGGTTTCTGTTCCCACACCATTACCTCTGGTGTGCCCGAGGGATCAATCCATGGCCCCTCCTATTTCTCATCTACTCGCTGCCTCTCGGTGACATCATCCTACAGCAGGGCATTAGTTTTTACATGTACACTGATGACACCCAGCTCTACCTCACTGCCACCTCTCTCGATTCCTCACTGTTGCTAAATTATCAGACTGCTTATCCAACATCCAGTACTGGGGAGTGGGAATTGCTTTAAATTAAATATTGGAAAGACTGAAGCCATTGTTTACAATCCCCTCTCCAAATTCTGTTTCCTAACTGCTGACCCCTTTCCTCTCCCTAACAACCGTCTGAGACTAAACCAGCCTGTTCACAACCTCAGTGTTGTATTTTACACTGAGATAAGCTACATGCTCATGCCATCACTAAGACTATTGTTACACTGCTTGACTGCACCCCTGCCTCAGCTCATCTGCTGCTGAATCCATCATGTTTTTGTCACATCTAGGCTCCTACATTCTACCTCGAGGTCATCCAAACCTCTGCTGCTGTGTCTTAACCAAGTCCTGTTCACCCAACACTCCTGTGCTCACTGACTCAATGTCTTTTGGTCAAGAAATACCTCAATTTTAAAATTCTCATCCTTGTTTTCAATTCCCTCCATGCCCTCACCCCTCCCTATCACTGTAATCTCCTCCAGCCCCACAGCCCTCCGAGATCTCTGCGCTCCTCTAATTCTGGCCTCTTGCTCTTCCCAATTTTAATTACTCCACCATTGGCAGCTGTTCTTTCAGCTGCCTGGGCCCCAAGCTCTGGAACTCCCTGAACCTCTTTGTCTCTCTACCTCTCTCTCCTCCTTTAAGATGCTCCTTAAAGTCTCCCTCTTTGACCAAGCATTTAGTCATCGGACCTAATACCTCCTTATATGGCTCAGTGTCAAATTTCGTCTGATAATCACTCCTGTGAAGCCCCTTTGGGAGGTTTCACTATGATTAAGCTGCTATGTAAATGCAAATTGTGTTTTTTATTGTACAAGGGAACAATTCACACAGATCTGTACATGTGAGGCCCTGCTATACCTGTACAACACAACAGGTAAAAGGGAACAATTCACTTTCACCTACACTGAGACACAGCTGTTCTCGACAGTACGGCTATGCTACGGGTAGTTGACACTCACTCTGGTAAATAAGTTATTTTTAGTTAAAGTTGAAACAAGTGACGGGTTTGAGTAGCTGGCACTCTGTTCCAATTGCTGAATTCTAAAGGATTTAATCACTTTCCATAGAATATCAACTTGTGGATTTTTTGATTCATTCCAGACTGACCACTTTACACTTCAGCAATGAAAATGATATCCCACAGGACTGGAAGAAAATGTTAAGGAGAACTGAAAAGAGTCAGTGCAATACACACACACAGACACACAAACACTCACACAGATGCACAGGCGCACACACACATACAGACACACACACACAGAGAGATGCACAGGCGCAGATGCACACATACAGACACACCCGCACACAGACAAACACACACACAGACGCACAGGCGCAGATGCACACACAGGCACACCCATACACAGAGTCACACAGGCACACATACACAGACACACACATGCATACACACACACACACACACACACACACACACACACACACACACACGCACACAGAGACATACACATGCACACGCAGGGACACAGACAGACACATACACAGAGACACATGCACAGGCACACCCACACACACAGACATACACAGAAACACACAGACAGAAACACACACATGCACAGGCACACACACACACACACACAGACACATAAGCACACACATGCAGGCACACACGCACAAACACACACAGATGCACACAAGCACACGGACAGACAGACACACAAAGGCGCACACACGCACACAGGCATGCACACAAACACACAGACACAGATAGGCACACACACACTACACACAGACAGACACATGCACAGGTACACACAGACACAGACACACATGTACTGAAACATGCACTCATGTTCACTAAGGGGCTGAATTTTCCAGTCCTGCACCAGGACTCCAACATTGGGATCTTATGCTGCTTCTGACCCCAATGGCAGTGGCATAGTGGTATTCCAGAGACCCAGGATAATGCTCTGGGGGCCTGGGTTCGAATCCCACCACGGCAGATGGTGAAATTTGAATCCAATAAAATTCTGGAATTAAAAGTTTAATGAAACCATTATCAATTGTTATAAAAACCCATCGGCCATCTTTACCCTGGTCTGGCCTAAATGACACAAATACCCACATAAATGTGGTTGAGTTTTAAATGCCCTCTGAACAAGGGCAATTAGAGATGGACAATAAATGCTGGCCTAGCCAGTGATGTCCCATGAACAAGTAAAAAAATCAAAGACACAAAGGAACACTCACTCACACAAATAGAGAGACATAGAGAGAGACAAACACAAGGTGATGCACAGAGGCAGCAGCAAACATGTTCCTTACCGGGAGGGTCTGTGCCGTGACGGAAGACTCTTGGTTGATTTGGTGGAGCCCTACATTAAGAAAAGAGAGAGAAATGAGGACCATATTCATCAAACGCCTCATTCCTGCCTCATTTGAGTGGATTTAAGGATCCCATCCATTCTGCAGTCTGTCTGGGATGCTGGGAGCCCATTAATAAGGGAAAAGGGAATTTAAAGAATTGGTTTCATCACAAAAGTTACACTTTGCTTGTTATTATTTGCTTGTTGCCATTCCTGTACTTTACTCCCTGTTGTCGCTCCCCTTTTATTATTCATTCACAGGATGTGGGCAGCCCTGGCAAGGCTGGTATTTTTTACCCATTCCTGGCTGCCCTGGTGGTGAGCCTTTTGGAACCGCTGGTGATGATTTGATACAACTGAGTGCTTTGCTCCACCACTTCAGATGGTCATGTTGGTGTGGGACTGAAGTTACATTTTGGCCATAAGGGTGCCTAAAGGGGAATCATTTTTTACAATAATTTGGACAGCTTCACCATCACTCACTGAGACCAGCTGGTTATTTCCAGCTAATGTGTTGTAAATTTAAGAGCAAACCTCAGATTGATGTGATGGGACTTGAACTCACCATCTCTGGATTATACCTCCAGAACAATCACTACCACATGAGCATACCCTTGATGTCAGACTGAGCACAGTGTCTTTCCTAATGGGAAAAAAACCATCTTCACTCCCTGTTTTTGCAGAAGAACTGAAACGTCACTAGAAGGAGGCCAGGCTGCGGCCTCCCAACAGGACTCCTCACACCATGTGCTCCTCCCTGCACTCGACCCTGCGAGGCTTCATAGAGTCACACCAAATGCAGCAGAAAGGTGTGAAGCCCAACCCTCAACATACTCACTGCGGCCTGTCCCTTACCTTCTGTATTATAGGGTCTTTACAGTCAGGATATCTCCAAACACAAGCTAACTAATGGATGCACAGTTATATCAAGCAAGCTACTGATGCTTCGCTTCTCCTCAGCCTGAAATTTCGCCAACACTCAGACGAGCAACCAGCAGTACTGGGACGCTGCACAGACAGGATTGGATTCCCTGGAGTTCAGCTGATCATCATACCCAACATACTACCTCACTCCAAGCTGTCAACAGCAGAGGACTGCACTCTCTCAATGCAGGGCTCCTGAGGGAATTTGTCCTCATTCACCCTCTTGTTCCTTTTACCAATTATTTTAAATCTTGTGATTTCTGCTCAGTGACCTACATGACAGAGGAAATAGAACCTCCTTATTTGCTCTACCAAAACCCCTCACAATTTTAAATCCCTCTTTTAAATCTCCCCTTAATCTTCTCTGCTCTAAGGGGAACTTTCCCAGCTTCTCCAGTCTCTCCAGGTTACTCATGTCCCTCACACTGGATATCATCTCGGATCAGGGAATCACCCAGATATCAATCTCCTCTGATATCCTCCTCAAGTCTGATGCCCAGTATTGGGCATGACACCCCAATGACTTGTAAAGGGTTAACATGATTTCTTTCTTTTCGTATTCAATGCTCCTATTTAAAGCCAAGAATCCCATTTCACTTGCCTACATTACAACAGTGACTACATTTCAAAAGTACATTATTGTCTGTGAAGCACTCTGGGACATTCTGAGGCCATGACAGGTGTTTTATAAAATGCAAACCTGTTTTTTTCCTTTCAACTGCCTGTAACCTTTGAGGGTTTGTGGGTATGAACTCCCCAGGTCTCTCTGCTCTTGCACCCTCTCAAAACCAAACCATTTAGATTATACTGCCTCTCCAAAAGTGCATCACTTCACACCTGTTGCATTAAACTGCATCTGCCACGCGCCTGCCCACTTCACCAGCGTGTCTCTGTTTTACTGAAATCTGTGACTATCCTGCTCGCTATTTGATACATTACAAAGTTTTATATCATCTACAACTTCACAACTGGCCCCCTATCCCTAAAATCAGGTCACTTACATCTAACAAGGAAAGCAACGAAACTAAAACCGACTGCAGAGGACTCCGTCCCTCCAGTCAGAAAAAAAATCTGTTCACTACTATTCCCTCGCTGGAATTTTCCGGCCCCATTGGTATTGGGCGTCATGGCGGGCTGGGGGTTGTGGGGGGGTGGGGAACAATATGGCGCAAAGGCCAAAAATCAGTTTTACGTCATTGTGAAACCAGTTTGCAATCCTCTGCTTCACCCGTCAATGGCAGGTCGCATTTCCTGGCTGTCCAATTTCAGCAACGTCATTTTAATACATTTCCATCTAATTATAAGCCCTGCTCACTGGAATCATCACCCCACATCAAATTTACCACGCACTTTGGCGTAACTTCAGAATGGTGTGCTTCACGACTGTGTTTAAATGGCGTGCACCTGGAGAGCTGAACTTCGAGGGGAACTCAGAGGTAAGTGCACACAATTTTGCTCACAAGCATCACCCATAGGACATCAAGGAAGAGGTGCTGCGCATTTGGGGATGGGCACTGGCAATTCGCTTTTTCCCAGCTGGTTTGCAGTGTGGTGCCAGGGTAGGGGCTCCAGTGCAGGTCAGGCCAGGGAGGGGCGGGGCGAGAGAGGCAAGGCAGCACAGACTGAAGTAAGCACTCAAGCACATTCCGGGGTGTGGGGGGGGTGGCGGAGAGATGGGTGGAGGGCAAGGAAGCACAGGCTGAAGGAAATACTCAAGCACATGTCGGGGGCGGGGGGGGGGGCGGGGTGTGGGGGTTGGGGCAAGATAGGGTGATGGAAGCAGTGAGGACAGTCCTAACATCCTCACCTTGCATCTGTGAACGTTTAACTCCTGTATGGCTGAGAGCAGCGCACATACCCTCAGTGCTCATGCTCATGTCATGGAGATGCAGTGGAGACCTACTAGTCACTAGATTCCAGAAGGATGATGACAACATGCAATGAGGGCACTCCATAGATCTTCACACAGCCTCTTTGAATATCTGACTCCTGTCTGGCTGAGAGCAGCTCACTTGCGCTCTGTGATCAGGGTCATATCATGTCGATGCAGCCATGAAACTTTAAAATCACCTGATCTTTGCCAGCCTTCAGCACCTGAGCGCTTCAGGAGCACAGTGTCCCCGGTCACAGATGTTGAAGAGATGGGGGCCAGCCCCACCTCAAAGGTGCTGAGAGCACACGGAGAGAATGATGGAACTCTGTGGCACCTGCCCACAACATTCGGGCAGCAAGGTGCAGACATCAGTAATGTGCCCAGTGAGTGTGAAGCTGGACCATCACTTTGGTCTGAAGGTTACATGCTGCACAGGGAAGAGGCCCTGGACTGAGACAATTGCCTTTATCTTGTGCAGGAACCAAGGTTTCACATCTGAACGACATGAACACTGCTCATCAGAACAAGGAGACATTCTTGGGAGTTTATTGACAATAGTGAACATTACTTACAAGTGATTAACATTTGTGCCCATGCAGTGAAACTGCATCTTCTAAACTTTCCTAACCCTACCGCTATGTCTTGGTGCTCCCTGGACATCCACAGCAGAGGTGGAGGCAGCCTGCTGACTGCGACGCCCTGTCTGTGATGACTTTGGCGGGCATCATCTGGAGGGCCCTGGCCTGCTTTCGGGGTCCTGCTGTGTGGCAGTGGCACCCTCCTCGGCCTGTGGAGCTGGAGCTGCTTGGATCACAGGAAGAGGGGATTTGGATGGGATGTACACTCCCGGAGTCACCTGGATGGATGGGCCCAGAGCGTGCACCTGCTGACCCTCCTCCCTATGGGTGCCCAAGGGCCCCTGGCTGACCGCTTAAGGAGAAGGGGTATCTGGAGTGAGATCGAACTGCCCGCACCCCTCTCGTGCATACACTGTTGGAGGCCAAATATGGCATCAGCGATGGAGTTCAGCCCGCGCAGCAGTGCAGGAGTGACATCCTGGACCTAGGTCTCCCTGGCAGCTGCCAGCCTACCAACGTTGACCTTGGTGCATTGGCATGCCGGCACAATCACCTCAGACTGAAGGCAGATGGACTCCTCCACCATCCCTTGTGACCCGCGAGGCCATTCTAGAATGAGGTGTGTGTCTCTGTGCCAGTGGAGGGTGTGGGTGAGCGCTGTGACGGGTCTTCAATTAGGGTGTCATCAGATTCCTCTTCTAAGGTGTCTTCAGGGCTTGAGTTGAGGAACTGGCTTGTGGACGCCCTCAGCTGTTTCCCAGATGTGCCTGCGAAAGCAAGGGGAGCTAATTCATGCGTGGCAGTGACCTGTGAAACAGGACACATCACTCACAGCATGGTTGTTTGATGGATGTTGCACTGCTGGATCCTCACTTGGTAGAACAGCACCAACCTCACCGTCAGCACAGGACTGGTCCAGATCCTCGCCAGCCAGCTGGATGGCTCTGTTTTCAATGTCTCTGAGGACCTTGATGTCAGGCATTCCTCCACCTCTCCATTTTGTTGCATGCCAGTTGGTCTTGCATGAATACAGATTGAGAGAGTGACAGGACGCCTGCCAGGCTAATGAGAAGGATGCCTAGCACTTTTGGGTAGTGAGTAGAGCAACGGACAGGGTGAGGATACCATCCACAGGACAGATGAAGGTCTGTGTGAGAGAGTGAATGGTGATGTCCTTGAACTGGCAGTGAGTGAGATCTCTGCGGATGTGTGATGGGTTTGTGAGTGTGAGAGTGGAGAGTGATGAGAAGAGTGAGCTAAACTGGCAGAACAGAGAACATTCATCCTCTTGCAGCACTGGGCAAGGAAGGATGTAAATGCATTGGAAGCAGCTCAGAGAAGGTTTACCAGGCTAATACCTGGAATGGGTGGGTTGTCTTATGAGTAAATGTTGGACAGACTAGGCTTGTATCTGCTGCAGTTTAGAAGAGTAAGAGATTGAAACATAAGATCCTGAGGGACCTTGACAGGGTGAATGTGGACAGGATGTTTCCTCTTGTGGGAGAATCTAGAACTAGGGGTCACTGTTTAAAAATGAGGGGTCACCCATTTAAAACAGAGATGAGGGGAAATGTTTTCACTCAGAGTCTCAACTCTTTGGAAGGAGGTGGAAGCAGAGTGTTTGAGTATTTTTAAAGGTAGAGGTGGATAGATTCTTAGTAAGCAAGGGAGTGGTAGGTTATTGGAGGTAGGCAGGATTCAGTTTTGAGTTTGCTATGAGATCAGCATTGATTTTATTGGATGGTGGAGCAGGCTCAAGGGTCTGAATGGCCAACTCCTGCTCCTTTATTGTATGCTTATATTTTTCCAACCCTCTCCCCCACCTACCCCCCACCCATCCCCCCAAACCGCACTGTGTGCAAATCTGGGACAATTCCACCCTCTGTCTCCTGCCCCTCAGCTAATTCCATACTCCAGGTACAAACATTCCTTTGATATACCACAGGATTTTATCATCCCAGTAAGTCTGTTATGTGGCACCTTCACCAAATGCCTTTTAAAAGTGCATATATCAAACATTTATTGCAGACTTCACCAACAATCCCCGTTACGTCATCAAAACGCTCATTTGGAGAGCCGATGCAGGCACAATGAGCCAAATGGCCTCCTTCTGTGCCATTAAAATTCTGTGATTCTGTGAGCTCAGTCAGGTTAGTCTGACACAATTTGCTTTTAACAAATCCATGTTGTCATTTATTAATCCATGCTTTTCCACGTGAGAATTACCCTCTATTATTTTTCCACTCCTGATGTCAGAATAAAAATGGCACAAATTGTTTGCCTGAATTTAATAACTGCATTAGGTTAGCCCAGTGTGGATTGCAAGTGGGCACAGAAGTGGGGAAGGAGGGGAACTGTGTGGGCAGAGGAGCTCCGGTGGGAGCTGTCACATGACCGTGTTGACAATTGAGCTATTCAACCTTGGGCTGCATCACAGCCATGCCTGGTGTCTACACACTTGCCCCTTCTGGCTGGAAATCCTGGATAATGATACAGGGGCAGAAACCCTGGATGATATGCCCCCTCCCAATCCCCTAAACTAGAGACACTGGAGGGTTGGCTGAGCGAAATCTGGAAAAGCAAGGTGCTAAAAAACAAAACGCACTTGTTGGTTTCCAGTTATTGGGAACTTCTTTGAACAATCTAGGGCTGGAATTTTGTGCCCCTGCCCCTCCCACATCCAGGAGCGGGTAGGCAGTTGGAGGAAGGCTGTAAAATTGGGTGACGTGCTAGGCCATAGAAAGACCTCCTCTTACAGCCACAGCTGGCATTTTACCAGAGGCAGAGGGGTTATGCCTACCCCACATGATGAGGCAGCCAGGTAAACACTGGCAGCCTGACAGTGGAGCAGTCTCCTGTTCGAGCATCCTGTACCCAATGCCAACAGTGACCACCCTCCCACCAGCCACCCGATTGTGGCCCCCCTAATCCCCTCACCTGGGCCTGCCTGACTTGTTCCGGCAAAACCACCCCACTTAGCTCCATGTCCAGCCTCCAGTTATAATTCTGGTGGGGTTTGGCTAGAATCCCAGCAGATGCCACCACTCCCCTAGCCTTGTTGTGACTTAGGAGCTGCTGGCCAGCTGATTGGCTAGCAGCTCCTATCAGAGGCAGGACTTCCTCCCAGATGAGGGCGGAAGCCACAACCTGAGCCAATTAACAGGACGACAGCCTGAAAATTAGGATGGGGCATCCTGGCTGTGCAGAGGCAGACTCGCCCCAGCTTTTCAGCTGGGGTGTAGGTTCACCACCTCTAAAAAAAATTTCAGTTTATTTCTTTATTCATTCCTAAGGTCCAGGTGTCGCTGCTAAGTCAAGAATTCATTGCCCATCCCTAATTGCCCTTGAGAAAGTGGTGGTGAGCTGCCTTCTTGAGCCGCTGCAGTCCACGTGGTGTAGGTACACCCACAGTGCTGTTAGGGAGGGAGTTCCAGGATTGTGACCCAGCGACAGTGCAGGAACGGTGATATATTTCCAAGTCAGGATGGTGAGTGACTTGGAGGGGAACTTCCAGCCTGTGGTGCTTCCAGAAAGCATCTGGACTCTTGAATCGGTTATCCTTTGCTCCACACAAGGGTGGGGGTAATGAGAGCAAGAGGACATTTCCCTAACAGGCCTCTTGCTTAGGGAGATCTCTTAGATTCCTCAAAGGGCAGTGGATAGCGAGTTTTCCCTCACAGCTAATGGGGTAAGCACAAGAACACTGGTCACATGATAAACCTCAGCCAATCCCCTCCCCCTCCCAATCATACACCCCCCCCAGGCACCACCCTACTCCCCCTTACCCACCCCCCAGCCAGTCTGCTGCAATTATCCAATTCAGCAGAAGGATTTTCTCCAGAAACTGCCACGGTTCCAGTCAGAGAGGGAAAATATAAGAGCTTCCTCCCAGCTACAGACTCAAGCAGCAACCGCGCATATAAGGATGTGTCAAATAAAATCTTCAGCAATCTCATATTCTAACAGCCGTCGGCAACCCTCAGTCTGAACAGCCAAACTTTTAAACTCATTTACAGCACAGACAGAATAAACTCACACATTAAGATTTCCAAGATGTTTGGCTCAAGCTCTTTTTCTCTCTCCAGGTTTCCCTGTCCCTCTCTTTATTCCTACAGCTCTCTCTCACTCTCTTCATCTACCTCTCATTTGAGCTACATACGCTTCAACTCGCTCTCTCATCCTCCCTGTTCTTCCCTCTGTCCTTCCTTCACTCTCTTTCCCTCCATCATTCCCCCTCTCTCTTTATCGCCTTCTTACATCTTCTTTCTCTTTCTCCACTGCTCTCATGCTCTCCTTTCTTTCTTTCTCTCTCTCTCTCTCTCTCACTCTCTCTCCTCCTTTCCTTCCCTCTCCCATCCCCTCCCTTACACTTGGTACCTGTGAAAGGCTCCTCCAACTCCACCTCCAAGACATTGTTCTCTCTGCGATCTTATCTCAAAGCCCACAGCCAACGAGAAGGGAACAGCCAGCCTGCAGCCAGGGACCGAGGTTCCTTAATTTTGTTTATATTTTAGATCCAGTCACTTGTGATCGATCATGTTAAACAAGACATGTAGTTTTCTTGAACAACGTTGACAGATATTGTTCTCTGTGCTTCACGACATTGAACAGTTTTTGCTCTCTTGTTTCCCATTCCTTCCTTCCTTCCCTTGTGGTTAACAACGAGACCACAACATCAACACTCCCTGTGCTTGTTTTTTGCTGCACTTTCCTCCTCCCTAATAATACCCACCCCCTCCATACTGACAACCAGGGTCATGTGTATATCAGCTGATAGCACTAACTAGTGCCTAATGCCATTATGC
The DNA here is from genome assembly GCF_017639515.1 of Carcharodon carcharias. Classification (NCBI taxonomy): domain Eukaryota; kingdom Metazoa; phylum Chordata; class Chondrichthyes; order Lamniformes; family Lamnidae; genus Carcharodon; species Carcharodon carcharias. The sequence goes on along the minus strand of NC_054478.1, from coordinate 16,052,431 downwards.
TTCAGAGTGAAGCACCTCAAAAATGTCTTATCAAGGCACAGGAAACGAGACCTTAACTCTTTCACGGCAGACTCAACACTACAGCTCTCGCCCACATTGAGAAGAGAGAAAGGTAAGTCAGAGAACACTGATAAACGGACACGAAGCTCGGGTTCTGACAGAAGAGAAAGCTGACAGGGAGGAGTCCCGCAGTTTGGGGCCTGAGTGAGGGAGACGATTCCTAAAGTTTAAAGGGGGAAGTTAGGGAGGGGAGGAGTCCCAAAATTTGAGGAGTGGGGGGAGGGGGGAGGGAAGTGAGGGGAGGGGGGGTGAAGAGGTGAGGGGAGGGGAGGGGAGGGGGGGAAGAAGTGAGGGGAGGGGAGGGAAGAAGTGAGGGGAGGGGAGGGGAGGGGGGGGAAGAGGGGAGGGGAGGGGAGGGGAGGGGGGGAAGAAGTGAGGGGAGGGGAGGGGAGGGGGGGGAAGAGGGGAGGGGAGGGGGGGGAAGAAGTGAGGGGAGGGGGGAAGAAGTGAGGGGAGGGGAGGGGGGGGGAAGAAGTGAGGGGAGGGGAGGGGGGGAAGAAGTGAGGGGAGGGGAGGGGGGGGAAGAAGTGAGGGGAGGGGAGGGGGGGAAGAAGTGAGGGGAGGGGAGGGGGGGGAAGAAGTGAGGGGGGGGGAAGTGAGGGGAGGGGGGAAGTGAGGGGAGGGGGGGAAGAGGGGAGGGGAGGGGGGGGAAGAAAGTGAGGGGAGGGGAGGGGGGAAGAAGTGAGGGGAGGGGGGAAGAAGTGAGGGGAGGGGGGAAGAAGTGAGGGGAGGGGGGAAGAAGTGAGGGGAGGGGAGGGGGGGAAGAAGTGAGGGGAGGGGAGGGGGGGAAGAAGTGAGGGGAGGGGAGGGGGGGAAGAAGTGAGGGGAGGGGAGGGGGGAAGAAGTGAGGGGAGGGGGGGGAAGAAGTGAGGGGAGGGGAGGGGGGGAAGAAGTGAGGGGAGGGGGGGAAGAAGTGAGGGGAGGGGGGGGAAGAAGTGAGGGGAGGGGGGGAAGAAGTGAGGGGAGGGGAGGGGGGGAAGAAGTGAGGGGAGGGGAGGGGGGAAGAAGTGAGGGGAGGGGAGGGGGGGAAGAAGTGAGGGGAGGGGAGGGGGGGAAGAAGTGAGGGGAGGGGGGAGGGGGGGAAGAAGTGAGGGGAGGGGAGGAAGAAGTGAGGGGAGGGGGGAAGAAGTGAGGGGAGGGGAGGGGGGGGAAGAAGTGAGGGGAGGGGAGGGGGGGGGGAAGAAGTGAGGGGAGGGGGGGAAGAAGTGAGGGGAGGGGAGGGGGGGAAGAAGTGAGGGGAGGGGAGGAAGAAGTGAGGGGAGGGGAGGGGGGGAAGTGAGGGGAGGGGAGGGGGGGAAGAAGTGAGGGGAGGGGAGGAAGAAGTGAGGGGAGGGGGGGAAGAAGTGAGGGGAGGGGAGGGGGGGAAGAAGTGAGGGGAGGGGAGGAAGAAGTGAGGGGAGGGGGGGAAGAAGTGAGGGGAGGGGAGGGGGGGGAAGAAGTGAGGGGAGGGGAGGGGGGAAGAAGTGAGGGGAGGGGAGGGGGGAAGAAGTGAGGGGAGGGGGGGAAAGAAGTGAGGGGAGGGGAGGGGGGGAAGAAGTGAGGGGAGGGGAGGGGGGGAAGAAGTGAGGGGAGGGGAGGGGGGGAAGAAGTGAGGGGAGGGGAGGGGGGGAAGAAGTGAGGGGAGGGGAGGGGGGGAAGAAGTGAGGGGAGGGGAGGGGGGAAGAAGTGAGGGGAGGGGAGGGGGGAAGAAGTGAGGGGAGGGGAGGGGAGGGGGGGAAGAAGTGAGGGGAGGGGAGGGGGGGAAGAAGTGAGGGAGGGGAGGGGGGGAAGAAGTGAGGGGAGGGGAGGGGGGAAGAAGTGAGGGGAGGGGAGGGGGGAAGAAGTGAGGGGAGGGGAGGGGAGGGGGGGAAGAAGTGAGGGGAGGGGAGGGGGGAAGTGAGGGGAGGGGAGGGGGGGAAGAAGTGAGGGGAGGGGGGGGAAGAAGTGAGGGGAGGGGGGGAAGAAGTGAGGGGAGGGGAGGGGAGGGGGGAAGAAGTGAGGGGAGGGGAGGGGGAAGAAGTGAGGGGAGGGGAGGGGGGAAGAAGTGAGGGGAGGGGAGGGGGGAAGAAGTGAGGGGAGGGGAGGGGGGAAGAAGTGAGGGGAGGGGAGGGGGGAAGAAGTGAGGGGAGGGGAGGGAAGAAGTGAGGGGAGGGGAGGGGGGGAAGAAGTGAGGGGAGGGGGGGGGAAGAAGTGAGGGGAGGGGGGGAAGAAGTGAGGGGAGGGGGGGGAAGAAGTGAGGGGAGGGGAGGGGGGGAAGAAGTGAGGGGAGGGGAGGGGGGAAGAAGTGAGGGGAGGGGAGGGGGGAGAAGAAGTGAGGGGAGGGGAGGGGGGGGAAGTGAGGGGAGGGGAGGGGGGGGAAGTGAGGGGAGGGGAGGGGGGAAGAAGTGAGGGGAGGGGAGGGGGGGGAAGTGAGGGGAGGGGAGGGGGGGGAAGTGAGGGGAGGGGAGGGGGGAAGAAGTGAGGGAGGGGAAGGGGGAAGAAGTGAGGGGAGGGGGGGAAGAAGTGAGGGGAGGGGGGGGAAGAAGTGAGGGGAGGGGAGGGGGGAAGTGAGGGGAGGGGAGGGGGGAAGAAGTGAGGGGAGGGGAAGGGGGAAGAAGTGAGGGGAGGGGAAGGGGGAGAAGTGAGGGGAGGGGAGGGGGGGAAGAAGTGAGGGGAGGGGAAGGGGGAAGAAGTGAGGGGAGGGGAGGGGAGGGGGGAAGAAGTGAGGGGAGGGGAGGGGGGGAAGAAGTGAGGGGAGGGGAAGGGGGAAGTGAGGGGAGGGGAGGGAGGGGGGAAGTGAGGGGAGGGGAGGGGGGAAGAAGTGAGGGGAGGGGAAGGGGGAAGAAGTGAGGGGAGGGGAAGGGGGAAGAAGTGAGGGGAGGGGAAGGGGGAAGAAGTGAGGGGAGGGAGGGGAGGGGGGAAGAAGTGAGGGGAGGGGAGGGGGGAAGAAGTGAGGGGAGGGGAAGGGGGAAGAAGTGAGGGGAGGGGAGGGGGGAAGAAGTGAGGTGAGGGGGGGAAGAGTGAGGGGAGGGGGGGGAAGAAGTGAGGGGAGGGGGGAAGAAGTGAGGGGAGGGGAGGGGGGGAAGAAGTGAGGGGAGGGGAAGGGGGAAGAAGTGAGGGGAGGGGAGGGGGGGAAGAAGTGAGGGGAGGGGAGGGGGGAAGAAGTGAGGGGAGGGGAGGGGGGGAAGAAGTGAGGGGAGGGGAGGGGGGAAGAAGTGAGGGGAGGGGGGGAAGAAGTGAGGGGAGGGGAGGGGGGGAAGAAGTGAGGGGAGGGGAGGGGGGGAAGAAGTGAGGGGAGGGGAGGGGGGAAGAAGTGAGGGGAGGGGAGGGGAGGGGGGGAAGAAGTGAGGGGAGGGGAGGGGGGGAAGAAGTGAGGGGAGGGGAGGGGGAAGTGAGGGGAGGGGAGGGGGGGGAAGAAGTGAGGGGAGGGGGGGGGAATAAGTGAGGGGAGGGGGGGAAGAAGTGAGGGGAGGGGAGGGGGGGAAGAAGTGAGGGGAGGGGAGGGGGGGGAAGAAGTGAGGGGAGGGGAGGGGGGAAGAAGTGAGGGGAGGGGAGGGGGGGAAGAAGTGAGGGGAGGGGAGGGGGAAGAAGTGAGGGGAGGGGAGGGGGGAAGAAGTGAGGGGAGGGGAGGAAGAAGTGAGGGGAGGGGAGGGAAGAAGTGAGGGGAGGGGAGGGGGGGAAGAAGTGAGGGGAGGGGAGGGGGGGAAGAAGTGAGGGAGGGGAGGAAGAAGTGAGGGGAGGGGAGGGAAGAAGTGAGGGGAGGGGAGGGGGGGAAGAAGTGAGGGGAGGGGAGGGGGGGAAGAAGTGAGGGGAGGGGAGGAAGAAGTGAGGGGAGGGGGGAAGAAGTGAGGGGAGGGGGGGGAAGAAGTGAGGGGAGGGGAGGGGGGGAAGAAGTGAGGGGAGGGGAGGGGGGGAAGAAGTGAGGGGAGGGGGGGGGGGAAGAAGTGAGGGGAGGGGGGGGAAGAAGTGAGGGGAGGGGAGGGGGGGGAAGAAGTGAGGGGAGGGGAGGGGGGGGAAGAAGTGAGGGGAGGGGAGGGGGGGGAAGAAGTGAGGGGAGGGGAGGGGGGGAAGAAGTGAGGGGAGGGGAGGGGGGGGAAGAAGTGAGGGGAGGGGAGGGGGGGGAAGAAGTGAGGGGAGGGGAGGGGGGGGAAGAAGTGAGGGGAGGGGGGAAGTGAGGGGAGGGGAGGGGGAGAAGAAGTGAGGGGAGGGGGAGAAGAAGTGAGGGGAGGGGGGGAAGAAGTGAGGGGAGGGGGGGAAGAAGTGAGGGGAGGGGGGAAGAAGTGAGGGGAGGGGAGGGGGGAAGAAGTGAGGGGAGGGGGGGGAAGAAGTGAGGGGAGGGGAGGGGGGAAGAAGTGAGGGGAGGGGAGGGGAAGAAGTGAGGGGAGGGGAGGGGGGAAGAAGTGAGGGGAGGGGGGGAAGAAGTGAGGGGAGGGGAGGGGAAGAAGTGAGGGAGGGGAGGGGGGAAGAAGTGAGGGGAGGGGAGGGGGGAAGAAGTGAGGGGAGGGGGGGAAGAAGTGAGGGGAGGGGGGGGAAGAAGTGAGGGGAGGGGAGGGGGGAAGAAGTGAGGGGAGGGGGGGAAGAAGTGAGGGGAGGGGGGGAAGAAGTGAGGGGAGGGGGGGAAGAAGTGAGGGGAGGGGGGGAAGAAGTGAGGGGAGGGGAGGGGGGAAGAAGTGAGGGGAGGGGGGGGGGAAGAAGTGAGGGGAGGGGAGGGGGGGAAGAAGTGAGGGGAGGGGGGGGAAGAAGTGAGGGGAGGGGAGGGGGGGAAGAAGTGAGGGGAGGGGGAGAAGAAGTGAGGGGAGGGGGGGAAGAAGTGAGGGGAGGGGAGGGGGGGAAGAAGTGAGGGGAGGGGAGGGGGGGGAAGAAGTGAGGGGAGGGGAGGGGGGAAGTGAGGGGAGGGGGGGGAAGAAGTGAGGGGAGGGGAGGAAGAAATGAGGGGAGGGGGGGGAAGAAGAGAGGGGAGGGGAGGGGGGGAGAAGTGAGGGGAGGGGAGGGGAAGAAGTGAGGGGAGGGGAGGGGGGAAAGAAGTGACGGGGAGGGGGGGGAAGAAGTGAGGGGAGGGGAGGGGGGAAGAAGGAGGGGAGGGGAGGGGGGGAAGAAGTGAGGGGAGGGGAGGGGGGAAGAAGTGAGGGGAGGGGGGCAAGAAGTGAGGGGAGGGGGGAAGAAGTGAGGGGAGGGGAGGGGAAGAAGTGAGGGGAGGGGAGGGGAAGAAGTGAGGGGAGGGGAGGGGGAAAGAAGTGAGGGGAGGGGGGGAAGAAGTGAGGGGAGGGGGGAAGAAGTGAGGGGAGGGGAGGGGAAGAAGTGAGGGGAGGGGGGGGGGGGAAGAAGGAGGGGAGGGGAGGGGAGGGGGGGAAGAAGTGAGGGGAGGGGAGGGGGGGGAAGAAGTGAGGGGAGGGGAGGGGGGGAAGAAGTGAGGGGAGGGGGGGAAGAAATGAGGGGGAGGGGGGAAGAAATGAGGGGAGGGGAGGGGGGGAAGATGGGAGGGGAGGGGGGGAAGAAGTGAGGGGAGGGGAGGGGGGGAAGAAGTGAGAGGAGGGGAGGGGGGAAGAAGTGAGGGGAGGGGAGGGGGGGAAGATGGGAGGGGAGGGGGGAAGAAGTGAGGGGAGGGGAGGGGGGGAAGAAGTGAGAGGAGGGGAGGGGGAGAAGTGAGGGGAGGGGGAGGGGGGGAAGAAGTGAGAGGAGGGGAGGGGGGAGGAGTGAGGGGAGGGGAGGGGGGAAGAAGTGAGGGGAGGGGAGGGGGAAGAAAGTGAGGGGAGGGGAGGGGGAAGAAGTGAGGGGAGGGGGGGAAGAAGTGAGGGGAGGGGAGGGGGGGAAGATGGGAGGGGAGGGGGGAAGAAGTGAGGGGAGGGGAGGGGGGGAAGAAGTGAGGGGAGGGGAGTGGGGAAGAAGTGAGGGGAGGGGGGAAGAAGTGAGGGGAGGGGGGAAGAAGTGAGGGGAGGGGAGGGGGGGGAAGAAGTGAGGGGAGGGGAGGGGGGAAAGAAGTGAGGGGAGGGGAGGGGGAAAAAAGTGAGGGGAGGGGAGGGGGGAAGAAGTGAGGGGAGGGGAGGGGGGGGAAGAAGTGAGGGGAGGGGAGGGGGGGAAGAAGTGAGGGGAGGGGGAGGGGGGGAAGAAGTGAGGGGAGGGGAGGGGGGAAGAGGGGAGGGGAGGGGGGGAAGAAGTGAGGGGAGGGGGGGGAAGAAGTGAGGGGAGGGGAGGGGGGGGGGAAGAAGTGAGGGGAGGGGAGGGGGGGGAAGAAGTGAGGGGAGGGGGGGGAAGAAGTGAGGGGGGGGGAGGGGGGGGGGAAGAAGTGAGGGGAGGGGGAGGGGGGGGGGGAAGAAGTGAGGGGAGGGGAGGGGGGGAAGAAGTGAGGGGAGGGGGAGGGGGGGGAAGAAGTGAGGGGAGGGGAGGGGGGGGGGGAAGAAGTGAGGGGAGGGGGGGGGAAGAAGTGAGGGGAGGGAGGGGGGAAGAAGTGAGGGGAGGGGAGGGGGGGAAGAAGTGAGGGGAGGGGGGGGAAGAAGTGAGGGGAGGGGAGGGGAAGAAGTGAGGGAGGGGAGAGGAGGGGAGGGGGGGAGGGAAAGAAGTGAGGGGAGGGGAGGGGAGGGGAGGGGGGAAGAAGTGAGGGGAGGGGAGGGGGGGGAAGAGAGTGAGGGGAGGGGAGGGGGGGAAGAAGTGAGGGGAGGGGAGGGGGGGACGAAGTGAGGGGAGGGGAGGGGGGGGAAGAAGTGGGGGAGGGGGGGGAAGAAGTGTGGGGAGGGGAGGGGAAGAAGTGAGGGGAGGGGAGAGGAGGGGAGGGGGGGAAGAAGTGAGGGAGGGGAGGGGGGGGAAGAAGTGAGGGGAGGGGGGGGAAGAAGTGGAGGGGGAGGGGAGGGGGGGAAGAAGTGAGGGGAGGGGAGGGGGGAAAGAAGTGAGGGGAGGGGAGGGGGGAGAAAGAAGTGAGGGGAGGGGAGGGGGGGAAGAAGTGAGGGGAGGGGAGGGGGGGAAGAAAGTGAGGGGGAGGGGAGGGGAGAAGAAGTGAGGGGAGGCGGAGGGGAGGGGGGAAAGAAGTGGGGAAGAAGTGAGGGGGAGTAGGGCAGGGACGAAGTGAGGGGAGGTGGGAAGAATTGTGGGGAGGGGGGGAAGAAGTGAGGGATGGGGAGGGGGGGAAGAAGTGAGGGGAGGGGAGGGGGGGGAAGAAGTGAGGGTGAGGGGAAGGGGGGGGAAGAGTCGAGGGAGGGGAGGGGGGGAGAAGTGAGGGGAGGGGGAGGGGGGGAAGAAAGTGAGGGGGGGGAGGGGGGGGAAGAGTGAGGGATGGGGGAGGGGGGGAAGAAGTGAGGGAGGAGGGAGGGAAGTGAGGGGAGGGGAGGGGGGAATGAAGTGAGGGGAGGGGAGGGGGGGGAAGAAGTGAGGGGAGGGGGGGAAGAAGTGAGGGGAGGGGAGGGAAGAAGTGAGGGGAGGGGGGGGAAGAAGTGAGGGGAGGGGGGGGAAGCGAAGTGAGGGGGGGGGGAAGAAGTGAGGGAGGGGAGGGGGGGGAAGAAGTGAGGTGAGGGGGGGGGGGAAGAAGTGAGGGGGGAGGGGGGGGAGAGTGAGGGGGGGGGAAGAAAGTGAGGGGAGGGAGGGGGGAGAAGTGAGGTGAGGGGAAGGGGGAAGAAGTGAGGGGAGGGGAGGGGGGGAAGAAGTGAGGTGAGGGGAGGGGGGGAGAATTGAGGGGAGGGGAAGATGTGAGTGGGAGGGGGGAAAGAAGTGAGGGGGGGGGAGGGGGGGAAGAAGTGAGGTGAGGGGAGGGGGGGAAGAAGTGAGGGGAGGGGGGGAAGAAGTGCGGGGAGGGGGGGAAGGAAGTGAGGGCAGGGGGGGGGAAGAAGTGAGGGGAGGGGAGGGGG